>NC_091327.1:983807-1261412 GCF_038502225.1 Cherax quadricarinatus
TTTGCATTTGGCAGGGTTAAATTCAAGGAGCCAGTTGCTGGACCAGGCTTGTAGCCTGTCCAGGTCTCTTTGTAGTCCTGCCTGATCCTCATCCGATTTGATTCTTCTCATTAACTTCACATCATCTGCAAACAAGGACACTTCTGAGTCTATCCCTTCCGTTATGTCGTTCACGTATACCAAGAACAGCACAGGTCCTAGGACTGACCCCTGTGGAACCCCGCTTGTCACAGGCGCCCACTCTGACACCTCGTCGCGTACCATGACTCGTTGTTGCCTCCCTGTCAGATATTCTCTGACCCATTGCAGTGCCTTTCCTGTTATGTGTGCCTGGTCCTCTAGCTTTTGCAGTAACCTCTTGTGAGGAACTGTGTTGAAGGCCTTCTTGCAATCCAAAAATACGCAGTCGATCCACCCCTCTCTCTCTTGTCTTACTTCTGTCACCTTGTCATAAAACTCTAGTAGGTTTGTGACACAGGATTTTCCTTCCCTGAAACCGTGCTGGTTGTCAATTATACACTTGTTTCTTTCCAGGTGCCCCACCACTCTCCTCCTGATGATCTTCTCCATGACCTTGCATACTATACACGTTAGTGATACAGGTCTGTAGTTTAGTGCCTCATGTCTGTCTCCCTTTTTAAAAATTGGGACTACATTTGCCATTTTCCATACCTCAGGGAGTTGCCCAGTTTCAAATGATGTGTTGAAGATCTTTGTTAATGGCTCACACAATATCTCTGCTCCCTCTTTAAGGACCCATGGAGAGATGTTGTCTGGTCCCACAGCCTTTGAGGTGTCAAGTTCGCATAGCAGCTTCTTCACCTCCTCCTTGGTTACATGTACCTCATCTAGCACTTGCTGGTGTGCCCCCCTGTTCTGATTTCTTGGAGTCCTACTGGTTTCCACTGTAAATACCTCTTTAAATCTTGTGTTGAGCTTCTGACATATCTCTCGGTCGTTTCTTGTGAATTCCCCATCACCCTTCCTCAGTCTGATTACCTGGTCCTTGACTGTTGTTTTCCTCCTGATGTGGCTGTACAACAGCTTCGGGTCAGTCTTTACTTTTGATGCTATGTCATTTTCATATTGTCTCTGAGCCTCCCTTCTTATCTGTGCATATTCGTTTCTGGCTCTTCGGCTGATTTCTTTATTTTCCTGAGTTCTCTGTCTTCTGTACCTTTTCCATTCTCTAGTACACCTAGTTTTTGCCTCCCTACACCTTTGGGTGAACCAAGGACTCGTTCTGTTCTTCCCATTATTTCTGTTTCCCTTGGGAACAAACCTCTCCTCTGTCTCCTTGCATTTTGTTGCTACATAGTCCATCATTTCTTGTACTGGTTTTCCTGTCAGTTCCCTCTCCTACTGAATGTCTTGAAGGAAGTTCCTCATGCCTGAGTAGTTCCCCCTTTTGTAGTTTGGTTTTTCCCAGCTTATTCCTGCTACTCTCTCCACTTGGAGCTCAACTATGTAGTCGAAGCACAGAACCACATGATCACTAGCTCCCAGGGGTCTTTCATACATGATACCTTCGATGTCCGAACTACTCATGGTGAATACAAGGTCCAACCTTGCTGGTTCATCCTCTCCTCTCTCTCTGGTAGTGTCTTTAACATGTTGATGCATGAGGTTCTCCAGTACCACATCCATCATCTTGGCTCTCCATGTTTCGGGACCCCCATGGGGCTCCAGGTTTTCCCAGTCAATCTCCTTGTGATTGAAATCACCCATAACTAGTAACTTTGCTCCCCCCATGTGTGCTCTCCTGGCCACCTCGGCTAGTGTGTCGATCATTGCTCTGTTGCTCTCATCGTATTCTTCTCTTGGCCTCCTGCAGTTCTGTGGTGGGTTGTACATTACTGCAATGTCCCTCAGACTGGATTGTTCCTACTAAGTAGTCCCTTTCGCCCATGCCATCCATTCCTTCCATTTTCTCAAAACCCCACTGGTTTTTAATAAGCAGTGCAACTCCTCCTCCCCCTCTCCTCCCTCTGTCTTTCCTGAGGATTTGATATCCGGATGGAAAGATTGAATCTGTTATTATTCTGGTGAGTTTTGTTTCTGTGAGTGCTATTATGTCTGGAGATGTCTCTTTGATTCTTTCGTGCCACTCCTCATACTTGTTTGTTATTCCATCTGCATTTGTATACCACACCTTCAACTTCTTTTCTAAGACTGTGGTCTGGGAGGTATATTGGGGTTGGGGAAGTGGGAGACCTGATAAGGAACTATGGGTTGTTGCTGTGGGGGTGGAGTTTGTAATGTAGTGGGTGGGGGCATTGGATGTGGCATGGGTGTTTTGATTTAGAGTGTTTGGCTGCACTGGGGTTGACCTGGTTGGGAGGCTTCTATAGGAAGTTGTGAGGGAGGCTGTATTTGATCTTCTTCCTGGGTCTGGGATCTCCTGTCTGTCTTCTCCATCCCCTCTCTTTCCTCCTTTCGCCTTTGTACCATCTCTCTCAGTTTCTTCCTTTCTTCTTGTGTGTGCGTGTGTGTGTATGTGTGTGTGCGTGTGTGTGTGTGTGTGTGTGTGTGTGTGTGTGTGTGTGTGTGTGTGTGTGTGTGTGTGTGTGTGTGTGTGTGTGTGTGTGTGTGTGTGTGTGTGTGTGTGTGTGTGTGTGTACTCCCCTAATTGTAATCACCTAATTGTGGTTGCAGGGGTCAAGACTCAGCTCCTGGCCCCGCCTCTTAACTGATCGCTACTAGGTCCTCTCCCTCTCTGCTTCCTGAGCTTTGTCATACCTTTTCTTAAAACTATGTATGGTTCCTGCCTCCACTACTTCACTTGCGAGGCTATTCCAATTCCTGACGACTCTATGACTGAAGAAATACTTTCTAACGTCCCTGTGACTCGTCTGATTATTCAGCTTCCAGTTGAGACCCCTTGTTTCTGTGTCCCCTCTCTGGAACATCCTATCTCTGTCCACCTTGTCTATTCCCCGCAGTATCTTGTATGTCGTTATCATGTCTCCCCTGACCCTTCTGTCCTCCAGTGTCGTCAGTCTGATTTCCCTCAACCTTTCCTCGTACGACATTCCCCTGAGCTCTGGGACTAGGGTCTTGCAGGTGGTGGAGCACAGTGATCACTGGTGGTCGTGCCGGTGGTTAAGCACAGTGGTCACTGGTGGTCGTGCCGGTGGTGAAGCACAGTGGTCACTGGTGGACGTGCCAGTGTTGAAGCTCAGTGGTCACTGGTGGTCGTGCTGGTGTTGAAGCACAGTGGTCACTGGTGGTCGTGCCGGTGGTGAAGCACAGGGGTCACTGGTGGTCGTGCCGGTGTTGAAGCACAGTGGTCACTGGTGGTCGTGCCGGTGGTGAAGCACAGTGGTCACTGGTGGTCGTGCCGGCATTGAAGCACAGTGGTCACTGGTGGTTGTGCCTAGGTTGAAGCACAGTGGTCACTGGTAGTCGTGCCGGTGGTGAAGCACAGTGGGCACTGGTGGTCGTGCCGGCATTGAAGCACAGTGGTCACTAGTGGTTGTGCCGGTGTTGAAGCACAATGGTCACTGGTGGTCGTGCAGGTGGTGAAGCTCAATGGTCACTGGTGGTCGTGCCGGTAGTGAAGCACAGTGGTCACTGGTGGTCGTGCCAGTCGTGAAGCACAGTAGTCACTGGTGGTCGCGCCGGTGGTGAAGCACAGTGGTCACTGGTGGACGTACCGGTGGTGAAGCACAGTGGTCACTGGAGGTCGTACCTGTGGTGAAGCACAGTAGTCACATGTGGTCGTACCGTTGTTGAAGCACAGTGGTCACTGGAGGTTGTACCTGTGGTGAAGCACAGTGGTCACTGGTGGTCGTACCGGTGGTGAAGCACAGTGGTCACTGGTGGTCGTGCCGGTGGAGAAGCACAGTGGTCACTGGTGGTCGTGCAGGTGGTGAAGCACAGTGGTCACTGGTGGTCGTGCCGGTGGTGAAGCACAGTGGTCACTGGTGGTCGAACCGTTGTTGAAGCACAGTGGTCACTGGTGGTCGTGCCAGTGGTGAAGCACAGTATTCACTGATGGTCGCGCTGGGGGTGAAGCAAAGTAGTCACTGATGGTCGTGCCAGTGGTGAAGCACAGTAGTCACTGGTGGTCGTGCCAGTGGTGAAGCACAGTGGTCAATGGTGGTCGTGCAGGTGGTGAAGCACAGTGGTCACTGGTGGTCGTGTTGGTGGTGAAGCACAGTGGTCAGTGGTGGTCGTGCCGGTGGTGAAACACAGTGGTAACTGGTGGTCGTGCAGGTGGTGAAGCACAGTGGCAGCTGGTGGTCGTGCCGGTGGTCAGTGGTCACTGGGTCGTGCCAGTGGTGAAGCACACTGGTCAACTGGTGGTCAGTGCACGGTTGTGAAGCACAATGGTCACTGGTGGTCGTGCCGGTGGTGAAGCACATTGGTGACTGGAGGTCGGGCCGGTTGTTAAGCACAGTGGTCACTGGTGGTCGTGTTGGTGGTGAAGCACAGTGGTCAGTTGTGGTCGTGCCGGTGGTGAAACACAGTTGTCACTGGTAGTCTTGCCAGTAGTGAAGCACAGTGGTCAATGGTGGTCGTGCCAGTGGTGAAGCACAGTAGTCACTGGTGGTCGTTCCGGTGGTGAAGCTCCGTGGTCACTGGTGGTCGTGCCGGTGGTGAAGAATAGTGGTCGCTGGTGGTCGTGCCGGTGGTGAAGCACAGTGGTCGCTGGTGGTCGTGCCGGTGGTGAAGCACAGTTGTCACTGGTAGTCTTGCCAGTAGTGAAGCACAGTGGTCAATGGTGGTCGTGCCAGTGGTGAAGCACAGTAGTCACTGGTGGTCGTTCCGGTGGTGAAGCTCCGTGGTCACTGGTGGTCGTGCCAATGGTGAAGTTCAGTGGTCACTGGTAGTCGTGCCGGTGGTGAAGAATAGTGGTCGCTGGTGGTCGTGCCGGTGGTGAACCGCAGTGATCACTGGTGGTCGTGCCGGTGGTGAAGCACAGTGATCACTGGTGGTCGTGCAGGTGGTGAAGCACAGTGGTCACTGGTGGTCTTGCCGGTGGTGAAGCACAATGGTCACTGGTGGTCGTGCCGGTGGTGAAGCACAGTGGTCACTGGTGGTCGTGCCATTGGTGAAGCACAGTGGTCACTGGTGGTCGTGCCGGTGGTGAAGCACAGTGGTCACTGGTGGTCGTGCCAGTGGTGAAGCACAGTGGTCACTGGTGGTCGTGCCGGTGGTGAAGCACAGTGGTCACTGGTGGTCGTGCCAGTGTTGAAGTTCAGTGGTCACTGGTGGTCGTGCCGGTGTTGAAGCACAGTTGTCACTGGTGGTCGTGCCGGTGGTGAAGTACAGTGGTCACTGGTGGTCGTGCTGGCATTGAAGCACAGTGGTCACTGGTGTTTGTGCCGGTGTTGAAGCACAGTGGTCACTGGTGGTCGTGCCAGAGGTGAAGCATAGTGGTCTCTGGTGGTCGTGCCAGTGGTGAAGCACAGTGGCCACTGGTGGTCGAGCAGGTGGTGAAGCATAGTGGTCACTGGTGGTCGTGACGGTGGTGAAGCACAGTGGTCACTGGTGGTCGTGCCGGTGGTGAAGCACAGTGGTCACTGGTGGTCGTGCCGGTGGTGAAGCACAGTGGTCACTGGTGGTCGTGCCGGTGGTGAAGCACAGTGGTCACTGGTGGTCGTGCCGGTGGTGAAGCACAGTGGTCACTGGTGGTCGTGCCGGTGGTGAAGCACAGTGGTCACTGGTGGTCGTGCCGGTGGTGAAGCACAGTGGTCACTGGTGGTCGTGCCGGTGGTGAAGCACAGTGGTCACTGGTGGTCGTGCCAGTGTTGAAGTTCAGTGGTCACTGGTGGTCGTGCTGGTGTTGAAGCACAGTGGTCACTGGTTGTCTTGCAGGTGGTGAAGCACAGTGGTCAATGGTGGTCGTGCCAGTGGTGAAGCACACTGGTCACTGGTGGTCGTGCCGGTTGTGAAGCACAATGGTCACTGGTGGTCGTGCCGGTGGTGAAGCACATTGGTCACTGGAGGTCGGGCCGGTTGTTAAGCACAGTGGTCAGTGGTGGTCGTGCAGGTGGTGAAGCACAGTGGTCACTGGTGGTCGTGTTGGTGGTGAAGCACAGTGGTCAGTGGTGGTCGTGCCGGTGGTGAAACACAGTGGTAACTGGTGGTCGTGCAGGTGGTGAAGCACAGTGGCAGCTGGTGGTCGTGCCGGTGGTGAAGCACAGTGGTCACTGGTGGTCGTGCCGGTGGTGAAGCACAGTGGTCGCTGGTGGTCGTGCCGGTGGTGAAGCACAGTTGTCACTGGTAGTCTTGCCAGTAGTGAAGCACAGTGGTCAATGGTGGTCGTGCCAGTGGTGAAGCACAGTAGTCACTGGTGGTCGTTCCGGTGGTGAAGCTCCGTGGTCACTGGTGGTCGTGCCAATGGTGAAGTACAGTGGTCACTGGTGGTCGTGCCGGTGGTGAAGCATAGTGGTCACTGGTGGTCGTGCCGGTGGTGAAGCTCAGTGGTCACTGGTGGTCGTGCCGGTGGTGAACCGCAGTGTTCACTGGTGGTCGTGCCGGTGGTGAAGCACAGTGATCACTGGTGGTCGTGCAGGTGGTGAAGCACAGTGGTCACTGGTGGTCTTGCCGGTGGTGAAGCACAATGGTCACTGGTGGTCGTGCCGGTGGTGAAGCACAGTGGTCACTGG
This sequence comes from Cherax quadricarinatus, assembly GCF_038502225.1. NCBI lineage: Eukaryota > Metazoa > Arthropoda > Malacostraca > Decapoda > Parastacidae > Cherax > Cherax quadricarinatus. The sequence continues at coordinate 990,425 of NC_091327.1, forward strand.
TGGTCGTGCCATTGGTGAAGCACAGTGGTCACTGGTGGTCGTGCCGGTGGCTAAGCACAGTGGTCACTGGTGGTCGTGCCGATGGTGAAGCACAGTGGTCACTGGTGGTCGTGCCGGTGGTGAAGCACAGTGGTCACTGGTGGTCGTGCCAGTGTTGAAGTTCAGTGGTCACTGGTGGTCGTGCTGGTGTTGAAGCACAGTGGTCACTGGTGGTCGTGCCGGCATTGAAGCACAGGGGTCACTGGTGGTCGTGCTGGCTTTGAAGCACAGTGGTCACTGGTGGTCGTGCCAGGGTGGCAGCTGGTGGTCGTGCCAGAGGTGAAGCACAGTGGCCACTGGTGGTCGAGCAGGTGGTGAAGCATAGTGGTCACTGGTGGTCGTGACGGTGGTGAAGCACAGTGGTCAATGGTGGTCGTGCCGGTGGTGAAGCACAGTGGTCACTGGTGGTCGTGCCGGTGGTGAAGCACAGTGGTCACTGGTGGTCGTGCCGGTTGTGAAGCACAGTGGTCACTGGTGGTCGTACCGGTAGTGAAGCATAGTGGTCACTGTTGGTCGTGCCATTGGTGAAGCACAGTGGTCACTGGTGGTCGTGGTGGCTGAAGCACAGTGGTCACTGGTGGTCGTGCCGTGGTGAAGCACAGTGGTCACTGGTGGTCGTGCCGGTGGTGAAGCACAGTGGTCACAGTGTTGAAGTTCAGTGGTCACTGGTGGTCGTGTGGTGAAGCACAGTGGTCACTGGTGGTCGTGCCGGTGGTGAAGCACAGTGGTCACTGGTAGTCGTGCCAGTGCCGGTGTGAAGCACAGTGGTCACTGGTGGTCGTGCCCGAGGTGAAGCATAGTGGTCTCTGGTGGTCGTGCCAGTGGTGGTGAAGCAGGTGGTGAACAGTGGTCACTGGTGGTCGTGCCGGTGGTGAAGCACAGTGGTCACTGGTGGTCGTGACGGTGGTGAAGCACAGTGGTCACTGGAGGTCGTGCCGGTTGTGAAGCACAGTGGTCACTGGTGGTCGTGCCGGTAGTGAAGCATAGTGGTCACTGTTGGTCGTGCAAGTGGTGAAAAACAGTGGTCACTGGTGATCGTGCCTGTTGTGAAACACAGTGGTCACTGGTGGTCTTGCCGGTGTGAAGCACAGTGGTCACGGGTGGTCGTGTCGGTGGTGAAGCACAGTGGTCACTGGTGGTCGTGCCGGTGGTGAAGCACAGTGGTCACTGGTAGTCGTGCCAGTAGTGAAGCACAGTGGTCAATGGTGGTCGTGCCAGTGGTGAAACACAGTAGTCACTTGTGGTCGTTCCGGTGGTGAAACACCGTGGTCACTGGTGGTCGTGCCAGTGGTGAAGCACAGTGTTCACTGGTGGTCGTGCCGGTGGTGAAGCACAGTGGTCACTGGTGGTCGTGCCGGTGGTGAAGTTCAGTGGTCACTGGTGGTCGTGACGGTGGTGAAGCACAGTGTTCACTGGTGGTCGTGCCGGTGGTGAAGCACAGTGGTCACTGGTGGTCGTGCCGGTGGTGAAGCACAGTGGTCACTGGTGGTCGTGCCGGTGGTGAAGCACAGTGGTCACTGGTGGTCGTGCAGGTGGTGAAGCACAGTGGTCACTGGTGGTCGTGCCGGTGGTGAAGCACAGTGGTCACTGGTTGTCGTGCCGGTGAAGCACAGTGGTCACTGGTGGTCGTGCCGGCATTGAAGCACAGTGATCACTGGTAGTCGTGCCGGTGGTGAAGCACAGTGGTCACTGGTGATCGTGCCGGCATTGAAGCACAGTGGTCACAAAGTGATTGTGCCGGTGTTGAAGCACAATGGTCACTGGTGGTCGTGCATTTGGTGAAGCTCAATGATCACTGGAGGTCGTGCCGGTAGTGAAGCACAGTGGTCACTGGTGGTCGTGCCAGTGGTGAAGCACAGTAGTCACTGGTGGTCGCGCCGGTGGTGAAGCACAGTGGTCACTGGTGGTCGTACCGGTGGTGAAGCACAGTAGTCACAGGTGGTCGTACCGGTGAAGCACAGTGGTCACTGGAGGTCGTACCTGTGGTGAAGCACAGTGGTCACTGGTGGTCGTGCCGGTGGTGAAGCACAGTGGTCACTGGTGGTCGTGCAGTTGTTGAAGCACAGTGGTCACTGGTGGTCTTGCCAGTGATGAAGCACAGTAGTCACTGGTGTTCGCGCTGGTGGTGAAGCAAAGTAGTCACTGGTGGTCGTGCCGGTGGTGAAGCACAGTGGTCACTGGTGGTCTTGCAGGTGGTGAAGCACAGTGGTCAATGGTGGTCGTGCCAGTGGTGAAGCACACTGGTCACTGGTGGTCGTGCCGGTTGTGAAGCACAGTGGTCACTGGTGGTCGTGCCGGTGGTGAAGCACAGTGGTCAGTGGTGGTCGTGCAGGTGGTGAAGCACAGTGGTCACTGGTGGTCGTGCCAGTGGTAAAGCACAGTGGTAACGGGTTGTCGTGCCGGTTGTGAAGCACAGTGGTCACTGGTGGTCTTGTCGGATGTGAAGCACAGTGGTCACTGGTAGTCGTGTTCGTGGTGAAGCACAGTGGTCAGTGGTGGTCGTGCCGGTGGTGAAACACAGTGGTAACTGGTGGTCGTGCAGGAGGTGAAGCACAGTGGCAGCTGGTGGTCGTGCCGGAGGTGAAGCACAGTGGTCACTGGTGGTCGTGCCGGTGGTGAAGCCCAGTGGTCGCTTGTGGTCGTGCCGGTGGTGAAGCACAGTGGTCACTGGTAGTCTTGCCAGTAGTGAAGCACAGTGGTCAATGGTGGTCACGCTAGTGGTGAAGCACAGTGGTCACTGGTGGTCGTGCCGGCGGTGAAGCATAGTGGTCACTGGTGGTCGAGCCTGTGGTGAAGCTTAGTGGTCACTGGTGGTCGTGCCGGTGGTGAACCACAGTGTGATCTGGTGGTCGTGCCGGTGGTGAAGCACAGTGATCACTGGTGGTCTTGCCGGTGGTGAAGCACAATGGTCACTGGTGGTCGTGCCGGTGGTGAAGCACAGTGGTCACTGGTGGTCGTGCCATTGGTGAAGCACACTGGTCACTGGTGGTCGTGCCGGTGGCTAAGCACAGTGGTCACTGGTGGTCGTGCCGGTGGTGAAGCACAATGCTCACTGGTGGTCGTGCCGGTGGTGAAGCACAGTGGTCACTGGTGGTCGTGTCAGTGTTGAAGCTCAGTGGTCACTGGTATTCGTGCTGGTGTTGAAGCACAGTGGTCACTGGTGGTCGTGCCGGTGGTGAAGCACAGGGGTCACTGGTGGTCGTGACGGTGGTGAAGTACAGTGGTCACTGGTGTTTGTGCCGGTGTTGAAGCACAGTGGTCACTGGTGGTCGTGCCCGTGGTGAAGCATAGTGGTCTCTGGTGGTCGTGCCAATAGTGAAGCACACTGGTCACTGGTGGTCGAGCAGGTGGTGAAGCACAGTGGTCACTGGTGGTCGTGCCGGTGGTGAAGCACAGTGGTCACTGGTGGTCGTGCCGGTGGTGAAGCACAGTGGTCACTGGTGGTCGTGCCGGTGGTGAAGCACAGTGGTCACTGGTGGTCGTGCCGGTTGTGAAGCACAGTGGTCACTGGTGGTCGTGCCGGTAGTGAAGCACAGTGGTCACTGGTTGTCGTGCCAGTGGTGAAAAACAGTGGTCACTGGTGGTCGTGTCGGTGGTGAAGCACAGTGGTCACTGGTGGTCGTGCCGGTGGTGAAGCACGGTGGTCAATGGTGGTCGTGCCGGTGGTGATGCACAGTGATCACTGGTGGTCGTGCCGGTGGTGAAGCACAGTGGTCACTGGTGGTCGTGCCGTACCAGTGGTGCCAGCAAAAGTGGTCACTGGTGGTCGTGCCGGTGGTGAAGCACAGTGGTCACTGGTGGTCGTGCCGGTAGTAAAGCACAGTGGTCACTGTTGGTCGTGCCGGTGGTGAAGCACAGTAGTCAATGGTGGTTGTACCGTTGTTGAAGCACAGTGGTCACTGGTGGTCGTACCAGTGGTGCTGCACAATGATCAGTGGTTGTCGTGCTCAGTGGTGAAGCACAGTGGTCACTGGTGGTCGTGCCGGTGGTGAAGCACTGTAGTCACGTGTGGTCGTACCGTTGGTGAAGCACAGTGGTCACTGGTGGTCGTACCAGTGGTGCAGCGCAGTGATCACTGGTTGTCGTGCCTGGTGGTGAAGCACAGTGGTCACTGTTGGTCGTGCCGGTGGTGAAGCACAGTAGTCACTGGTGATCGTATCGTTGTTGAAGCACAGTGGTCACTGTTGGTCGTACCTGTGGTGAAGCACAGTGGTCACTGGAGGTCGTATCTGTGGTGAAGCACAGTAGTCACTGTGTGGTCGTGCCGTTGTTGAAGCACAGTGGTCACTGGTGGTCGTGCCTGTGGTGAAGCACAGTGGTCACTGGTGGTCGTGCCATGTGGTGAAGCACAGTGGTCACTGGTGGTCTTCCTGTGGTTGAAGCACAGTGGTCACTGGTGGTCGTGCCGGTGGTGAAGCACAATGGTCACTGGTGGTCTTGCTGGTGGTGAAGCACAGTGGTCACTGGTGGTCGTGCCGGTGGTGAAGCACAGTGGTCACTGGTGGTCGTGCCGGTGGTGAAGCACAGTGGTCACTGGTGGTCGTGCCAGTGTTGAAGCTCAGTGGTCACTGGTGGTCGTGCTGGTGTTGAAGCACAGTGGTCAATGGTTGTCGTGCCGGTGGTGAAGCACAGTGGTCACTGGTGGTCGTGCCGGCATTGAAGCACAGTGGTCACTGGTGGTCGTGCCGGTGGTGAAGCACAGTGGTCACTGGTGGTCGTGCCGGCATTGAAGCACAGTGGTCACTGGTGGTTGTGCCTAGGTTGAAGCACAGTGGTTACTGGTAGTCGTGCCGGTGGTGAAGCACAGTGGTCACTGGTGGTCAGTGCCGGCATTGAAGCACAGTGGTCACTAGTGGTTGTACCTGTGTTGAAGCACAATGGTCACTGGTGGTCGTACCGGTGGTTAAGCTCAGTGGTCACTGGAGGTCGTGCCGGTAGTGAAGCACAGTGGTCACTGGTGGTCGTGCACTGGTGATTGTGCCTAGGTTGAAGCACAGTGGTCACTGGTAATCCTGCCGGTGGTGAAGCACAGTGGTCACTGGTGGTCGTGCCGGCATTGAAGCACAGTGGTCACTAGTGGTTGTGCCGTTGTTGAAGCACAATGGTCACTGGTGGTCGTGCAGGTGGTGAAGCTCAATGGTCACTGGTGGTCGTGCCGGTAGTGAAGCACAGTGGTCACTGGTGGTCGTGCCAGTGGTGAAGCACAGTAGTCACTGGTGGTCGCGCCGGTGGTGAAGCACAGTGGTCACTGGTGGACGTACCGGTGGTGAAGCACAGTGGTCACTGGAGGTCGTACCTGTGGTGAAGCACAGTGGTCACTGGAGGTCGTACCGGTGGTGAAGCACAGTGGTCACTGGTGGTCTTCCGGTGGTTAAGCACAGTGGTCACTGGTGGTCGTGCCGGTGGTGAAGCACAGTGGTCACTGGTGGTCTTGCAGGTGGTGGAGCACAGTGATCACTGGTGGTCGTGCCGGTGGTTAAGCACAGTGGTCACTGGTGGTCGTGCCGGTGGTGAAGCACAGTGGTCACTGGTGGTCGTGCCAGTGTTGAAGCTCAGTGGTCACTGGTGGTCGTGCTGGTGTTGAAGCACAGTGGTCACTGGTGGTCGTGCCGGTGGTGAAGCACAGGGGTCACTGGTGGTCGTGCCGGTGTTGAAGCACAGTGGTCACTGGTGGTCGTGCCGGTGGTGAAGCACAGTGGTCACTGGTGGTCGTGCCGGCATTGAAGCACAGTGGTCACTGGTGGTTGTGCCTAGGTTGAAGCACAGTGGTCACTGGTAGTCGTGCCGGTGGTGAAGCACAGTGGTCACTGGTGGTCGTGCCGGCATTGAAGCACAGTGGTCACTAGTGGTTGTGCCGGTGTTGAAGCACAATGGTCACTGGTGGTCGTGCAGGTGGTGAAGCTCAATGGTCACTGGTGGTCGTGCCGGTAGTGAAGCACAGTGGTCACTGGTGGTCGTGCCAGTGGTGAAGCACAGTAGTCACTGGTGGTCGCGCCGGTGGTGAAGCACAGTGGTCACTGGTGGACGTACCGGTGGTGAAGCACAGTGGTCACTGGAGGTCGTACCTGTGGTGAAGCACAGTAGTCACATGTGGTCGTACCGTTGTTGAAGCACAGTGGTCACTGGAGGTTGTACCTGTGGTGATGCACAGTGGTCACTGGTGGTCGTACCGGTGGTGAAGCACAGTGGTCACTGGTGGTCGTGCCGGTGGTGAAGCACAGTGGTCACTGGTGGTCGTGCCGGCATTGAAGCACAGTGGTCACTGGTGATTGTGCCTAGGTTGAAGCACAGTGGTCACTGGTAGTCGTGCCGGTGGTGAAGCACAGTGGTCACTGGTGGTCGTGCCGGCATTGAAGCACAGTGGTCACTAGTGGTTGTGCCGGTTTTGAAGCACAATGGTCACTGGTGGTCGTGCAGGTGGTGAAGCTGAATGGTCACTGGTGGTCGTGCCGGTAGTGAAGCACAGTGGTCACTGGTGGTCGTGCCAGTGGTGAAGCACAGTAGTCACTGGTGGTCGCGCCGGTGGTGAAGCACAGTGGTCACTGGTGGACGTACCGGTGGTGAAGCACAGTGGTCACTGGAGGTCGTACCTGTGGTGAAGCACAGTAGTCACATGTGGTCGTACTGTTGTTGAAGCACAGTGGTCACTGGAGGTCGTACCTGTGGTGAAGCACAGTGGTCACTGGTGGTCGTACCGGTGATGAAGCAAAGTGGTCGCTGGTGGTCGTACCGGTGGTGAAGGAAAATGGTCACTTGTGGTCGTGCCGGTGGTGAAGCACAGTAGTCAATGGTGGTCGTGCCGGTGACGATGCACAGTCGTCACTGGTAGTCGTACCAGTGGTGCAGCAAAATGGTCAGTGGTTGTCGTACCGGTGGTGAAGCACAGTGGCCAATGGCGGTCGTACCGGTGGTGCAGCACAGTAGTCACTGGTGGTCGTGCCGGTGGTGAAGCACAGTAGTCACTTGTGGTTGTACCGTTGTTGAAGCACAGTGGTCACTGGTGGTCGTACCAGTGGTGCTGCACAATGATCAGTTGTTGTCGTGCTCGTGGTGAAGCACAGTGGTCACTGGTGGTCGTGCCGGTGGTGAAGCACTGTAGTCACTTGTGGTCGTACCGTTGTTGAAGCACAGTGGTCACTGGTGGTCGTACCAGTGGTGCAGCGCAATGATCAGTTGTTGTCGTACTGGTGGTGAAGCACAGTGGTCACTGGTGGTCGTACCGGTGGTGCAGCACAATAGTTACTGGTGATCGTATCGTTGTTGAAGCACAGTGGTCACTGTTGGTCGTACCTGTGGTGAAGCACAGTGGTCACTGGAGGTCGTACCTGTGGTGAAGCACAGTAGTCACGTGTGGTCGTACCGTTGTTGAAGCACAGTGGTCACTGGAGGTCGTACCTGTGGTGAAGCACAGTAGTCACTGGAGGTCGTACCGGTGGTGAAGCACAGTGGTCACTGGTGGTCTTCCTGTGGTTAAGCACAGTGGTCACTGGTGGTCGTGCCGGTGGTGAAGCACAATGGTCACTGGTGGTCTTGCAGGTGGTGGAGCACAGTGATCACTGGTGGTCGTGCCGGTGGTTAAGCACAGTGGTCACTGGTGGTCGTGCCGGTGGTGAAGCACAGTGGTCACTGGTGGTCGTGCAGTGTTGAAGCTCAGTGGTCACTGGTGGTCGTGCTGGTGTTGAAGCACAGTGGTCACTGGTGGTCGTGCCGGTGGTGAAGCACAGGGGTCACTGGTGGTCGTGCCGGTGTTGAAGCACAGTGGTCACTGGTGGTCGTGCCGGTGGTGAAGCACAGTGGTCATTGGTGGTCGTGCCGCCATTGAAGCACAGTGGTCACTGGTGGTTATGCCTAGGTTGAAGCACAGTGGTCACTGGTAGTCGTGCCGGTGGTGAAGCACAGTGGTCACTGGTGGTCGTGCCGGCATTGAAGCTCAGTGGTCACTAGTGGTTGTGCCGGTGTTGAAGCACAATGGTCACTGGTGGTCGTGCAGGTGGTGAAGCTCAATGGTCACTGGTGGTCGTGCCGGTAGTGAAGCACAGTGGTCACTGGTGGTCGTGCCAGTGGTGAAGCACAGTAGTCACTGGTGGTCGCGCCGGTGGTGAAGCACAGTGGTCACTGGTGGTCGTACCGTTGTTGAAGCACAGTGGTCACTGGAGGTTGTACCTGTGGTGATGCACAGTGGTCACTGGTGGTCGTACCGGTGGTGAAGCACAGTGGTCACTGTTGGTCGTGCCAGTGGTGAAGCACAGTGGTCACTGGTGGTCGTGCCGTCATTGAAGCACAGTGGTCACTGGTGATTGTGCCTAGGTTGAAGTACAGTGGTCACTGGTAGTCGTGCCGGTGGTGAAGCACAGTGGTCACTGGTGGTCGTGCCGGCATTGAAGCACAGTGGTCACTAGTGGTTGTGCCGGTGTTGAAGCACAATGGTCACTGGTGGTCGTGCAGGTGGTGAAGCTCAATGGTCACTGGTGGTCGTGCCGGTAGTGAAGCACAGTGGTCACTGGTGGTCGTGCCAGTGGTGAAGCACAGTAGTCACTGGTGGTCGCGCCAGTGGTGAAGCACAGTGGTCACTGGTGGACGTACCGGTGGTGAAGCACAGTGGTCACTGGAGGTCGTACCTGTGGTGAAGCACAGTAGTCACATGTGGTCGTACCGTTGTTGAAGCACAGTGGTCACTGGAGGTCGTACCTGTGGTGAAGCACAGTGGTCACTGGTGGTCGTACCGGTGGTGAAGCAAAGTGGTCACTGGTTGTCGTACCGGTGGTGAAGGAAAATGGTCACTTGTGGTCGTGCCGGTGGTGAAGCACAGTAGTCAATGGTGGTCGTGCCGGTGACGATGCACAGTCGTCACTGGTAGTCGTACCAGTGGTGCAGCAAAATGGTCAGTGGTTGTCGTACCGGTGGTGAAGCACAGTGGCCAATGGCGGTCGTACCGGTGGTGCAGCACAATACTTACTGGTGGTCGTACCATTAGTGAAGCACAGTGGTTACTGGTGGTCGTACCGGTGGTGAAGCACAGTAGTCACTGGTGGTCGTGCCGGTGGTGAAGCACAGTAGTCACTTGTGGTCGTACCGTTGTTGAAGCACAGTGGTCACTGGTGGTCGTACCAGTGGTGCAGCGCAATGATCAGTTGTTGTCGTGCTGGTGGTGAAGCACAGTGGTCACTGGTGGTCGTGCCGGTGGTGAAGCACAATAGTCACTTGTGGTCGTACCGTTGTTGAAGCACAGTGGTCACTGGTGGTCGTACCAGTGGTGCAGCGCAATGATCAGTTGTTGTCGTACTGGTGGTGAAGCACAGTGGTCACTGGTGGTCGTACCGGTGGTGCAGCACAATAGTTACTGGTGATCGTACCGTTGTTGAAGCACAGTGGTCACTGGTGGTCGTACCGGTGGTTAAGCACCGTGGTCACTGGTGGTCGTGCCAGTGGTGAAGCTCAGTGATCACTGGTGGTCGTACCGGTGTTGAAGCACAGTGGTCACTGGTGGTCGTACCGGTGGTGAAGCACAATAGTCACTGTTGGTCGTTCCGGTGCTGAAGCACAATAGTCACTGTTGGTCGTGCCGGTGTTGAAGCACAGTGGTCACTGGTGGTCGTGCCGGTCGTGAAGCACAGTGGTCACTGATGGTGGTGCCGATGGTGAGGCACAATAGTCACTGTTGGTCGTACCGGTGGTGAAGCACAGTAGTCATTGGTGGTCGTGCCGGTGATGAAACACAGTGGTCATTGTTGGTCGTACCGGTGGTGAAGCACAGTGGTCACTGACAGTCTTGCCGGTCGTGAAGCACAGTGGTCACTGGTTATCGAGCAGGTGGTGAAGCGAAATGGTCACTGGTGGTCGTACTAGTGGTGAAGCACAGTAGTCTCTGTTGGTCGTACCTGTGTGAAGCACAGTGGTCACTGGTGGTCGTGCCGATGGTGAAGCACAGTAGTCACTGGTGATCGAGCAGGTGGTGAAGCGAAGTGGTCACTGGTGGTCGTACTAGTGGTGAAGCACAGTAGTCTCTGTTGATCATACCGGTGTGAAGCGCAGTGGTCACTGGTGGTCGTGTCGGTGGTGAAGCACAGTAGTCACTGTTGGTCGTACCGGTTGTGAAGCGAAGTGGTCACTGGTGGTCGTACCAGTGGTGAAGAAGAGTGGTCATTGGTGGTCGTAGTGGTGTTGAAGCACAGTGGTCACTGGTGGTCGTACACCTGGTGAAGCACAGTGGTCACTGGTGGTCGTATCGGTGGTGCAGCACAATGGTCACTGGTGGTCGTACTAGTGGTGAAGAACAGTGGTCACTGGTGGTCGTACCGGTGGTGAAGCACAGTGGTCACTGGTGGTCGTACTGGTGGTGAAGCACAGTGGTCACTGGTGGTCATGCCGGTGGTGAAGCACAGTGGTCACTGGTGGTCGTACCGGTGGCGAAGCACAGTGGTCATTGGCGGTCGCACCGGTGGTGAAGCACAGTGGTCACTGGTGGTCGTACCGGTGGTGAAGCACAGTGGTCATTGGCGGTCGTACCGGTGGTGAAGCACATTTGTCACTGGTGGTCGTACCGGTGGTGAAGCGCAGTGGTCACTGGTGATCGTGCTGGTTTTGAAGTACAGTGGTCACTGGTGGTCGTACCGGTGTTGAAGCACAATATTCACTAATGGTCATGGCAGTGGTGAAGCGCAGTGGTCACTGGTGGTCGTACTGGAGGTGAAGCACAGGGGTTACTAGTGGCCGTACCGGTGGTGAAGCATAATGGTCACTGGTGGTCGTGGCGGTAGGGAAGCGCAGTGGTCACTGGTGGTCGTGCCGGTGGTGAAGCATAATGGTCACTGGTGGTCGTGCCGGTGGTGAAGCATAATGGTCACGTGGTTGTGCGGTGGTGAAGCCCAGTGGACACTGGTGATCGTGATTACATGTATTGTGAAGTTCCGCCCGTGACAGTACGGACGCCACTATTCATCCAGGTAAACACCTGGCTGCATGCTGGGCGTTTGAAGAAAGCCGATGAATTTTCAGAGGTGCAGAGACACTAGTCACTGGTGGACGCGACTTTCTCCTGATATGCCAATATTCATCAAAATAAACTCTTAGTGGTGTAACAAATGGAGGTTAGGTGTTTGACGTTGAAGGAAACCCTCTGATCAACCAAAAGTGTGGAGGAACTGCGGAGTTCCATCAATGAAGATGAGATTTCACGTTCTGATCTAAGCCTAGATCCTGCTGCTGGCCTTGTCTCGCCTGTGTCGGGTGACTCAATCTGGCTAGCAAGGCTAGAATAGAACAACACAAAGTTGCAATCCGGACAATCAGTGACTCACATGATGGGCAGAGGACTTGAAAAGAATTGGTCAGGACAAAGAGAATTAACTTAAATTACGTAGGTCAAGTCAGGTCGGGTTAAATCAACTGAAACCCCAACACAGTATTACAAGAACAAGAGTGGGACTCCTGTTGAAACTAAATTAACTAAAAAACCCAACACCATATAAGAAAAACATTAGTAGAACTCAGTACTTACAGACTTAATGGGAACAGAAACCCAAATAGCGATGAGTCGTCACCTAATGGGTGGTGGGAGGGGGGGATATAAATAACAACACACATCCTTTCAAAATGAGCCTTCAACCACTTATAATGCCACCATCAGTCACTCATGTATCCACTCTTAACTAATGAATTTTTCCCTCACATAACCCAACATTTTTTGAAAAGTGTAAGATATTCAGTGAATACTTGACAGGTTCTGATCAGCTGCCACAGAACACAGCAGGAAGACTGGTTCTGACATCAACCTGGCTGGTGGTCATCGTTCTGGTTGCGACCTACAGTGGCAACCTGACAGCTTTCCTCTCTATTCCTCGCATTGAGAAAGTGCCGCAGACAGTCAGGGAAATGATTGACATGGGCTACACTCTTGCTATCAGCTATGGTTACTCCCAGTATGATACACTGAAGGTAATTACCTATGGTTACTCCCAGTATGATACACTGAAGGTAATTATCTATGGTTACTCCCAGTATGATACACTGAAGGTAATTACCTATGGTTACTCCCAGTATGATACACTGAAGGTAATTACCTATGGTTACTCCCAGTATGATACACTGAAGGTAATTACCTATGGTTACTCCCAGTATGATACACTGAAGGTAATTACCTATGGTTACTCCCAGTATGATACACTGAAGGTAATTACCTATGGTTATTCCCAGTATGATACACTGAAGGTAATTACCTATGGTTACTCCCAGTATGATACACTGAAGGTAATTACCTATGTGGTTATATTTTCATCTTTGATTTATCTTTGAATAAATTAGTCAGAGGTTCACAAACATTATTTAGAAAGGCAAAAATAGCACTTGAAATCAATGAACATTGTTCATGACAAAGTACATTTTTTTGTTATTTGTTTTGGTTAACATCACGAAAAATTTATCCCACAGCAGACAAAATACTATCATAAATAATAATGGCAATTGATAATTAGACGCAAAAGGATGCACCGCTTCAACCACCAGTGAGTCTATTAAGTCAAGTGATGAATCCCGCTCGTGGACGAGACTGTACCATTGAAGACTTCGTTACATTAAGTGTCTTATTGCAATACATTATTGTTTAGAGTCAAGACTGCCACAATACAGTTTTCTCGCCTCTTATTGCAATACGTTATTGTTTAGAGTCAAGACTGCCACAATACAGTCTTCTCGCCTCTTATTGCAATACGTTATTGTTTAGAGTCAAGACTGCCACAATACAGTCTTCTCGCCTCTTATTGCAATACGTTATTGTTTAGAGTCAAGACTGCCGCAATACAGTCTTCTCGCCTCTTATTGCAATACGTTATTGTTTAGAGTCAAGACTGCCGCAATACAGTCTTCTCGCCTCTTATTGCAATACGTTATTGTTTAGAGTCAAGACTGCCACAATACAGTCTTCTCGCCTCAAAGTACCATTAGATTAATGGAGAGTGCAGCATAAATTACTGTTGAAATCCACAAATAACCCGCACATTGGAGAGAGGAGCTTACCACGACGTTTCGGTCAGATTTGGAACATTTTTCCTATTGAAATAATTTCACAAAACATAACTGCATAAAGTTTCTTGTGTTGCAGGATGATCAAGCTTTTAATTACCCAGCAAGACAGAGTCTCCTAACACACAAGTTATATAAACAAAATTACCACTATCACTGTCTACAGCAAACACTAGCAAAGGAGCGCTGCTGTAGGCCTACTGTCCAACAATGTCAGTGTATAACAAAGGAGCGCTGCTGTAGGCCTACTGTCCAACAATGTCAGTGTATAACAAAGGAGTGCTGCTGTAGGCCTACTGTCCAACAATGTCAGTGTATAACAAAGGAGAGCTGCTGTAGGCCTACTGTCCAACAATGTCAGTGTATAACAAAGGAGCGCTGCTGTAGGCCTACTGTCCAACAATGTCAGTGTATAACAAAGGAGCGCTGCTGTAGGCCTACTGTCCAACAATGTCAGTGTGTAACAAAGGAGCGCTGCTGTAGGCCTACTGTCCAACAATGTCAGTGTATAACAAAGGAGCGCTGCTGTAGGCCTACTGTCCAACAATGTCAGTGTATAACAAAGGAGCGCTGCTGTAGGCCTACTGTCCATCAATGTCAGTGTATAACAAAGGAGCGCTGCTGTAAGCCTATTGTTCAACAATGTCAGTGTATAACAAAGGAGCGCTGCTGTAGGCCTACTGTCCAACAATGTCAGTGTATAACAAAGGAGCTCTGCTATAGGTCTACTGCCCAACAATGTCAGTATATAACAAAGGAGCGCTGCTGTAGGCCTACTGTCCAACAATGTCAGTGTATAACAAAGGAGCGCTGCTGTAGGCCTACTGTCCAACAATGTCAGTGTCCAGGTTCCCAATCAGGCAGGACGATAAGTCATGTTTCAATCCATTTTTCACTGGAGTCAGAATTCTAGTGTCAAATTGTGGCTGCGTGAAGCATCCTCAGGGTATTTTTTCATCTCGAGACCGCGCGCTTCCCAGGGGTGTTGACAGTGTCCTTTACAAGTGGGCAATCTATGCATGCAAGCTTACCGGAGATGAATTCAAAGTGTCGCTACTTGTTGCATGAATCCTGCAAGAAATCATTAGAACAAAAGAAAGGCATAGCCATGTTGCAGGCATACTGGCTCATGCTAGGCAGGTTTATCTCACATCTACCTACACCAGCTCATGTACTCTCTACCCTACTTTTAAAGGTAAGAAAGATTATAGCTTCACTGAAGGTATTCGAGAGTTTGTTTCGCTCTGCCAAACAAGTGTTTTTTTTTCGTTTAGAACCCTTTTCCTATCATTTATACTTCTTAATATCAAGCCAAGAATTCTGCTACCTTTAATGCGAACATTTATGCACTGTTGTTTTGGCTATAGATTACTGCTAACCAAAACTCCTAAATCTTTCTCGCATTCAGTGACTGAGATCTATATTGTCAAGATTATAAGTGTCATGGTTATTCTCATTTCCAAGACTTAAAATGTGCATTTATCTACATTAAACTGCATCTGCTGCTTCTCCGACCACTATATTATCATATCCAAATCTCCCAGTGGTTGTGATGAATGGTTTTGAAAACCGACAAGTTGAAGAATTGAGACACTTATGCAACACATGGAATTCTTTACTGAAGAAACGTTTCGCCACACAGTGGCTTCATCAGTCCAATACAAAGTAAAAATGTGTAAGGAGAGGAGAAGTTTGAGGTAATCAGTCCCTCAACCTGGAATCGATGTGTTCAGTCCATCACTCTTGTAGGAAGTGCAGCAGAGGAACGATAGTTCAGGAAAGATCCCAAAATGGGATGAGCGGGGAAGACGGAACAGACGAAGAATAGTGCTGGAGAGGAGTGTTCTTAGTCGTAGAAATAGAGCCAGGGCTTAACCCAGCAGCGAAGGTGATCATGGGACAGATATTGAGAAGAGAAATTCAGGCTCTTCTATTGGGACTCCGGTGGGGTGAGCAGGGAGGACGGGGCAGGTGAAGATTAGCGCTAGAGAGGAGTGTAGAATTGAGCTATGTCTTACCTTAAAGCTAAGGCGAAAGTGGGTCAGAGAATAGTACCTGTCAGAGAAGGTACCTGTCAGAGAATCCAAGGTTATTTGTAAATAGGGTATGGAACTGGATCATACAAGGGGTAGAAAAGGTTGTGTTGGTTTGTGGGTCTGCGAATGTCTTCGTCAAGGAGAGAGGTCCAGTAGTCATGTCGTGTCTCAAGTTTGTCTGTCTGTCTGTCACTGAGCGTCTTCAAGTACAGATTCAGCGCAGGGATGTCTAATT
This sequence comes from Cherax quadricarinatus, assembly GCF_038502225.1. NCBI lineage: Eukaryota > Metazoa > Arthropoda > Malacostraca > Decapoda > Parastacidae > Cherax > Cherax quadricarinatus. The sequence goes on from NC_091327.1 coordinate 1,005,752, forward strand.
GGGCATGGAGAGACTCGCTTGTGGCGAAGTCCTCCCATCTGACATCAAGCACCCAGCGCAGCGCCTTGTTCTGGACACGCTACAGTTTAAGTAAGTTTGTTTTAGCTGCAAGAGAGAGGGCTAGAGGAGAGTAAGTTATCAGAGGACGTATTAGGGATTTGTAGAGGTGTAATTTGGTGCGTTGGGAGGCATGTTGCAGCTTGTAGAGGCCCGCAAGGGCCTTACTAGCTATTGCATGCCTTGAGTGAATGTGTCCGTGTAAGCGAAGAAGGTAGTCAAGATTAACGCCAAGGACAGTGACAGATTGTGTGATGGGGATGTAAGTGCGGGTGTCAGCTGTTCTGAGCTCGACAGGTAATGGAGGATCACGTTTCCTGTAGTTAAAATATGTAATGCTGGATTTAGCTGCATTGGTTTTGATCCTCCATTTTTGTTCCTATATAGCTATCCTGTCGACCTCGTTTTGTGTTTTGTGTGTAAGTGTATCTATATTGGCATGAGTGATAAGTTGTGTAATGTCGTCTGCATAGGCTAGTGTGATGGAGTTGTGGTATACAGGTGTTGGAATGTCGTTAGTGTATAAAATGTAGAGGGTAGGGGAGAGGACAGATCCGTAGGGAACTCCAGCATTTAGTGTGAAGTAGTCAGAGTAACAGCCTTGGAATTTGATTCTCATGGTACGGCCGTCTAGGAAGTTGCAGAGGAGTTTACGAGTAGTGAGAAGCAGGTTAAAGTTAGTGCAGAGTTTGTACTTGAGCCCTTCGTGCCAGACAGTGTCAAAAGCTTTTTCAACATCTTTTGCAACCAGGGCTGTCCTGTTTCTTTGTTCTGTGTTTATGTGGATGTAGTTGAGAATGATGTTAATGGCATCCTGTGTGGATCCGCGTGTTCTGAAGCCAAACTGGCGAAGGCGATGGTTGATGAGTTTTTCAAAGAGTTTTCCTAAAGTTTCGAGGAGGCTGATAGGGCGATAGTTTCTAGGGTCAGAGTGGTCTTTTTTCGGTTTAGGAAGGAGGATAGCAGTAGCAGCTTTGAAGAGGGAAGGGAAGTATCCAGAGGCAAGGGAGGCATTGAGGAGGTTTGTGTAGGCAGTAATGATAGAGTCAGGAAGGTGTTTCAGGATAATATGGTTTAGGCCAGAGGCACCAGGAGCCTTGGGAGGAAGGTGTCTGAGGAGAGTTTTAATGTCTGTGTTTGTGAAAGGAGTGTCGAGTTCTTGGGAGGAGGTAAGAGAGTCTAGATGTATGTGGCTGTCTGGTGTTGTTTCTTGTGTGTGTGCAGTGTTCCAATGTTCTATGTTATGAATGTGTTGAATAACGTTAGGGTGAGGTGGGTGAGGGTGGAAGATGTTCTCCCAGATGTGTTTGAAGATGTTGGTAGCAGCCTGCGGGTCTGAGATGTGTGTGTTGTGGGTGATGTGTTTGAATTTGTTGGTGGGAGTTGTGCCTCTGATTTTTTTTAATAAAGTTCCAGAAGACTTTATTGTTTTTAATACGCTGTTTGTCAGCTTGTTGTATGAGTTGTGACCAGTGATTGTTGTGGTCTTGGTCTAGGCTGCATAAAATGTTGTTTCTAAGGTAAGTGAGATCTAATCGGACTTGATTAAATCTATGTGTGTTGTAGAGGAAGCGGTTGTGGTAGCAGATAATTAGTCTTCTTGTTCTGAGTGACGGTTTGAAGAAATAACGAGTGGTGTGAGTTTTCTTTGGTATTGCGATGTTGGCTGCTTGTGTAATGGTGTCCTGGATGAGATCAAGTTGAGTATCGATGTCAGAGATAGGTTTGTTGTTGTAGTCATAGGTGAGGTTAGTATTGTCTATGTATTGTTTGAAAGCATTCCAGTCAGCGTTCTTGTAGGAGAAGGAAGGTGTGGTTGGGATGAGGATAGGGTTGGATGAGATGTGTAAGATGACTGGGATGTGATCAGAGCCTGTAATAGGGCCAGGTGAAATGTAGTGTTGAAATGGAGAGCTGGCTCGGTTTTCCAGAATGATGTCTGGTTTGCCTTGGCCCGTGTGGTTGTAGAAGGTGTTGAATTTGGGCCGAGATGAATTAGGTGTTTATGGTTTGTGAAGTTGAGTAATTGGTGTCCAAGTTGGTTGTTACTGGTGTGATGAAAGGCGGTGTGTTTGGCATTCATGTCAGCTAGTAGGTATGTTGGTGTGTTGGTGTAGTTGAAGACTAAGGAAAGGTCGTGTATCTTGAGAATAGTGCTTGGACGAGCATATGTGGTGAAAAAGATAAAGGGGCCAAGGTGGGTGTGTATTCTGACTGCTAGACAGTGTTGGTGAATAAAAGGGATTGGGAGAAATTCATGTTTTATGTTGGATTTGACAACCCCATCGTGGGGAACATAGGGGGACTGTAGTGCAGTATAACCATAATGGCAGATACGTTGAGGGACTTTGAGGCAGGTACTGTTTAGCAAAACAATATCTGGCCTCTCTGCTTCAAGGAGCTCGGCCAGTTGGTGTCTAATTGTAAAGTAAGAATGTATGTTGAACTGAATCACTTTAAACATGATTTAATGGTTTCATCATAGCAAAGTTAATGTCGGGGGAGGAGTTTGGATTAAAGCTCGTGATAGTGGCGCCATCAGTGGATGTGTGTTTGTAGGTGCTACGGACCCGTTTCCTGGAGGGGGAGGAAGAGATGGATCTGTTTTTATGTTCTTTTGTCTGTCTGTCAGAAGTTGGAGCAGGTTTAGGTTTGAGTGGATTTTGTCTGGAGGAGGTGGAGTTGGACCTGGATGAAGTTTTGGTTGTGGTGGAGGAGTGGGCGAAGGTGGATGCAGAGGAAGTGGAAGCTATGGTAAGGGATGAGGAAGAGGAAGCTATGGTAAGGGATGAGGAAGTGGAAGCTTTGGTTGGGGATGAGGAAATGGGTAAGGAGGTGGGGGGAGGGGTGGTCGATGCAGCACCAGTAGGGGTGTTGGTGGGAGGGGTAGAAGGAGTGAAGAGGGGTAGGGGAGGAGGAGAGCTGGTGGGTGTAGGAAGTGGGGGGTGGGAGAGAGGGAGGAGGTAGATGTTGTAGGGGGCTTAAAAGAGAAGCAGGAAGGAGGGATAATTAAAGAGGGAAGATTGTTAGCGGACAAGATTAGGTTAAGGACATGTGAGTAGTCTGATTGGTAAGCTTGAGAGATTACCATCGCAGAGTGGGCAGCAGTGGCGAGTTGACAGTTAGTTTTGTAGTCTAGTGTGGATGTAGGTGTAGAAGGAGAAGTAATTATAGTCTGTGTGTTGGTGTTTGAAGTGTTTAGAGCAGGAGAGGTAGACCAAGTGCATGGAGTATCCCAGGCATTGGGGGTAGGGAAGGATTGTAAGGAAGGGGTTGGGGAGGGAGGGAGGTTGGCTGGCTCTGAGGGTGGAGAGAATGTCTTTTCTAGAAGGGCAGGAATTTGCAACTGCAGTGTGTGACCCGTCGCAGTTAGAACATTTAAGGGGGAGGTTGCAAGTGTTCCAGAAGTGGCCAGTTGCTGAACATCTGGAGCAAATTTGTGTGGAAGTGCATGAGATTTTGTCGTGTCCGAATTTGTAGCATTTCAGACATTGTGTGATGGGGTGAAAGTTTGGTGTGAAGAGAGTGTTTGGAGGAATGTGGATGATCTTGGCAAGGATTCCTTGATTGAAGAGTGTAGAGGCATCAGAAGGAGTTGAACAGCGTATTTTGAGGATGGTAGAGTTTTCAGGTCTGTAAATATCGTCAACAGAGACTTTGTTCTTAGTACTAATGTCTTTGATTAAGTTTTCTTTGTCTGTGTTATAGGCAGTCAGGAGAGAATAGTCTACATGTTTTGTGTTGCAACCCTTGAATGGGTTACAATGTATATGATGTATATGTATATAATGTATATTATCTTTTCATATAATTTTATATTGCTTATATTTGCGATAATAGCTAAATCGTAAATATATGACTTTATATTATTATTTGACTTAGTTACTTTTGTTAGGTAGGATGTAACATATTATTATGTGCTCATAGTTCAAGTCTTGATTGTCTAACTACTGTAATTATCGCTTGTGGCTCGTTTCCCTGCCGGCTTCTCAGCGTTGCTGGGCAGCAACTGTACACGGAGCTATCATGTGATAGATGGGGGGGTGTTCTCACCTCACCTGAAGTATTCAGTCTGGTCTAGACTCTCTTGATGGTTGGACGTATTCCTGACAAGAGCCTAACTCTCCCTTATTGGCCCTTGCTGGAAGATCGTCTCTATAGCTTTCTTGTAGGTTCTGTGGAACTCTGTTCACAGAACACTGTATAGACTTAGTGATTTTCGACGTTGTACTGAAGTTGTGTGTCTCTTAGACACTCTGAGCAACTCAGGTCCTGAGCTGTAGCTTCTGACCTAACTTGTACTGGTATCTGTGTACTATCACAGTTGGGGATTTTCTTATGCTGAACTTAGATTCAGTAATATGGGAGTTTTGTGACTTTTGTGGAGGATCTGTTGATGATCCCTGCTTAGTGTCGTTATATTATCTCCTTGTTCCTGATTCTGTGTCACAGTTGCTTGTTATATTGCTATTGGGCTTAGCATTCTTTTTATTGTTCAAGCAGACTGTTCTGATTGCCAGTTGGTCAAGAAGTTAGTTTACGTGAGGACTTTGTCAGTAACTGGTTTAAGTCTAGTCGAGTCATGAGACATAGTGAACTACTTAGAGCACTTACACACATACACATAAACTTATTTGTATATTGTATTATTAAATGCTACTGTATCAGACGGCACTTAAGACATAAATGAGATATGTGCTTTCAGCTCAATAATACTGTACACGAGAGAAGTGATTAATATTATTTTGATTATTGCGATTATTATTAATTTAATTTACTTTGATAATATACCTCTAGACGTTATTAATAAATTTATTAAATTTTAATTTCTCTAGTTAGCAACCTACCAGTTGTAATCCTGAAGCACTAATAATTCTTATTGAATTCTAATGGATAATTGGACCAGGATACTGACTAATTGTTACGAAAAACCAGTAACAGGTTGGATGCTAGAAGGGCAGTTTTTTCTAGTATTCACTGGAGATCTCTAAGCTTTTTAGAAATCGCGTTTTTTGTAACATTTTGCGATCACTGTGCATTTGGTGCGGAGCTCAGAAGTCCAAATAATAGTAAAGCCAGCATTGAGAAGTTTTTGTCTGGTCTCGGTTGAGGTGTACGTTTCGTAAGAATGTCTGTCAAGAAGGAGTTTGAAGCCTGAATTGGTTTTAAAGACTTTCAGCTGAGGTGCGCCAGTGATCAGGCACAATAAATTTCCAGGACAGATAGTGGCATGATCAGATTTAGAATATTTGAGGTTAAGCGAGATAGAATTGGGTTTGGAAGAGGTAGAGGCAGGGTAGGCCTTAGAGGCAATAGTAGATGGAGTAGAGGCAGTTGTTTGCGGTAGAGGAGGAGTGGTAAGGGGGAAGGAAGTGGAAGACATTGAAGCCATCGTAAATTAGATGTGGCTAGGCAAGTACGTGTGAAGTAGACACACGTACTTGCCTGGCTATAACTTTAAAGTTTTCTTGTGGAGTCCGTCGCTGGAGGCACAGGACACTGAGGAGGTGAGCTGTAGCTTGATGGAGCACTGTATGCCCTGAACAGCGAGGAGAGGCAACACTGGCTGTGAGCGGCGAGTAGAGGCAACACTGGCTGTATGGCGTGGAGACTTCAGACAGCAACAGGAGTGCAGAGGGAGGCTTCCTGCCCTTGGGTAGGCAGCCACCGACGCACCAATCCTGATGGTGAAGACGAAGGTCCAGTAACCACCACTCGGTGAAGAGAGAAACACTGGCTGTGAGCGATGAGGAGGGTCAACACTAGCTGTATGGCGTGCAGACTTCACATACAGGCTGAGGCGTCGAGACTTCAGACAACGGCGAGGAGAGGCAACACTGACTGTATAGCGTGTAGACTACACATACAGTCTGAAGCATGGAGGCTTCAGACAGCAACAGAAGTGCAGAGGGAGGCTTCTTGCCCTTGGGTAGGCAGCCACCGACGGACCAATTCTGAAGGTGAAGACGAAGGTCTATTAACTATCACTCTGAGGAAAGTCACTCTCAAGACGGGGTAATTAGAGAGGCGAGATCGTTGGTCGATGGAGTTGTGTGCTTATGTGCAACATAGGGCCAGAGAGGTGGCTTATATACTGCAGTCAGATGAGTTGAAGCAGGAGGAGGCGGGATCACAGTGGGACCTGCCACTAGTGTAAGTAGGTCGTCCTCCAAAGGTTGGGCAAGCGTTGAAGTCTTTGTACCAAGATCCCATGATCAAAACCATTCATCACATCCGTCGGACACTGTAACATCATGGGATCTTGGTACAAAGACTTCAACGCTTTCCCAACCCTACAAGAGTGATGGACTGAACACATCGATTCCACGTTGAGGGACTGATTACCTCAATCTTCTCCTCTTCTTACCCATTTCTACTTTGTATTGGACTAATGAAGCCACTGTGTGGCGAAACGTTTCTTCAATAAAGAATCCCATGTGTTGCATAAGTGTCTCAATTCTTCATCTCCCAGTAGTTCTATAGTGTCGTCGTCAGTGTTAACCTGACGACCCGTAATGTGTCATGGGCAAACTTGTGTATATCGCTACTCATCCATGTCGTTCATGTTGTTCTTTAACAACAAAGGAACCAACACTGGTCCCCAGTGGAACACCATTAGTGACTGATTTTTTTCCATTTGATGAGACTTTCTGTTGCCTATCTGTGAGCCACGCCTCGAGCAAAGAAAAAAAAATCCTTCCATTCCGTGTGCATCTACTTTCGTCAGCAATCTGCTGCTTCGTTTTAAATCAAAAGCTTTACTGAAATCCATTACACAATAATACAGTTATTATTACAGGTTAGTGGTAATTCTACCAACATTATTTAAGATAAAAAGACACATGTGAAACTAGTGTTACATTTTATTATGGCATTATATTATGTCCAGCCGTTAACGGCTGATGCATTTGTTAGATGCACTTGTGTTCTTTTACTGAACATATGGTCATTAATTCTACCAACATTAGTACCATTAACGCTTTGTTTGCAGACATATTTCATCTGTTCAGTGTCAGGCTGTCTGGTAGATCTGAATGCCTCATTCTAAAGTTTGCTCAAGGTCGGCAAGGTGTTTACATGATGAACCTGTATTGTCCTCGTGAGATGGAAGGCATGAGAAGGTCTTGTCTAGCATGGGCTAGTAGGCCTACTGCAGTGCTCCTCCGTTCTTATACAGTAGAGCATTAGTTAACACGGTAGTTACGTTCGTGAAAACACCGTGTTAGGTAAAACCGTGTTAGATGAACTGAAGAACTTAAGGGAAAAATATGGTAACGTTTCTAAGAGCCCCAAAAAAGCCAAACAACTTTTTTTAGGCCTCCACATCTTACAAAAATAAAAGTGAATATGTAATTGTAGTTTATTGTTGTGATGTATTATGTTGTTTTTACAGCTTAAGATTATAAATGTAACAGAAATAATAGTATTTCTTACCTTAAATTGTGGGTGCTGGTGTTTGTGGATGATTGTGAAGAGAGTGTAGAGTTATGTTGTGGTCCTACTGGGCTGAGGTGGATGGTGGAGGTTCTGGTACTGAAGTTGATGGTTGTACTAAAGTGTCTAACTTTAAGTCATTCAGTCAGTCAAGTCATTCAGCTAGTCAGTCAAGTCATTCAGTAAGTCTCAAATCATTCAGTCACTCAGGACATTCAATAAGTTTACCTGGAGTTTACCTGGAGAGAGTTCCGGGGGTCAACGCCCCCGCGGCCCGGTCTGTGACCAGGCCTCCTGGTGGATAAGCGCCTGATCAACCAGGCTGTTGCTGCTGGCTGCACGCAAACCAACGTACGAGCCACAGCCCGGCTGATCAGGAACTGACTTTAGGTGCTTGTCCAGTGCCAGCTTGAAGACTGCCAGGGGTCTGTTGGTAATCCCCTTTATGTGTGCTGGGAGGCAGTTGAACAGTCTCGGGCCCCTGACACTTATTGTATGGTCTCTTAACGTGCTAGTGACACCCCTGCTTTTCATTGGGGGGATGGTGCATCGTCTGCCAAGTCTTTTGCTTTCGTAGTGAGTGATTTTCGTGTGCAAGTTCGGTACTAGTCACTCTAGGATTTTCCAGGTGTATATAATCATGTATCTCTCCCTCTTGCGTTCCAGGGAATACAGGTTTAGGAACCTCAAGCGCTCCCAGTAATTGAGGTGTTTTATCTCCGTTATGCGTGCCGTGAAAGTTCTCTGTACATTTTCTAGGTCGGCAATATCACCTGCCTTGAAAGGTGCTGTTAGTGTGCAGCAATATTCCAGCCTAGATAGAACAAGTGACCTGAAGAGTGTCATCATGGGCTTGGCCTCCCTAGTTTTGAAGGTTCTCATTATCCATCCTGTCATTTTTCTAGCAGATGCGATTGATACAATGTTATGGTCCTTGAAGGTGAGATCCTCCGACATGATCACTCCCAGGTCTTTGACGTTGGCGTTTCGCTCTATTTTGTGGCCAGAATTTGTTTTGTACTCTGATGAAGATTTAATTTCCTCATGTTTACCATATCTGAGTAATTGAAATTTCTCATCGTTGAACTTCATATTGTTTTCTGCAGCCCACTGAAAGATTTGGTTGATGTCCGCCTGGAGCTTTGCAGTGTCTGCAATGGAAGACACTGTCATGCAGATTCGGGGTGTCATCTGCAAAGGAAGACACGGTGCTGTGGCTGACATCCTTGTCTATGTCGGATATGAGGATGAGGAACAAGATGGGAGCGAGTACTGTGCCTTGTGGAACAGAGCTTTTCACCGTAGCTGCCTCGGACTTTACTCTGTTGACGACTACTCTCTGTGTTCTGTTAGTGAGGAAATTATAGATCCATCGACCGACTTTTCCTGTTATTCCTTTAGCACGCATTTTGTGCGCTATTACGCCATGGTCAAACTTGTCGAAGGCTTTTGCAAAGTCTGTATATATTACATCTGCATTGTTTTTGTCTTCTAGTGCATTTAGGACCTTGTCGTAGTGATCCAATAGTTGAGACAGACAGGAGCGACCTGTTCTAAACCCATGTTGCCCTGGGTTGTGTAACTGATGGGTTTCTAGATGGGTGGTGATCTTGCTTCTTAGGACCCTTTCAAAGATTTTTATGATATGGGATGTTAGTGCTATTGGTCTGTAGTTCTTTGCTGTTGATTTACTGCCCCCTTTGTGGAGTGGGGCTATGTCTGTTGTTTTTAGTAACTGTGGGACGACCCCCGTGTCCATGCTCCCTCTCCATAGGATGGAAAAGGCTCGTGATAGGGGCTTCTTGCAGTTCTTGATGAATACAGAGTTCCATGAGTCTGGCCCTGTTCGAAGTCATTTGGCGTCAGGATAACATCGGATAGGCTTGTGTTAATCAAATTTTGTGGCTCTCTCATAAAAAATTCATTTTGATCTTCGACTCTCAGTCTGGTTAGCGGCTTGCTAAAAACTGAGTCATATTGGGACTTGAGTAGCTCACTCATTTCCTTGCTGTCATATGTGCAGGACCCATCTTGTTTAAGTAGGGGCCCAATACTGGACGTTGTTCTCGATTTTGATTTGGCATAGGAGAAGAAATACTTTGGGTTTCTTTCGATTTCATTTATGGCTTTTAGTTCTTCCCGCGATTCCTGACTCCTAAAGGATTCTTTTAGCTTAAGTTCGATGCTTGCTATTTCTCTGACCAGTGTCTCCCTACGCATTTCAGATATATTGACCTCTTTTAGCCGATCTGTTACTCTTTTCCGTCGCCTGTAAAGGGAGCGCCTGTCTCTTTCTATTTTACATCTACTCCTCCTTTTTCTTAGAGGAATAAGCCTTGTGCATACATCGCGTGCCACCGAGTTAATGTGTTCTAGGCATAAGTTGGGGTCTGTGTTGCTTAGTATATCTTCCCAGCTTATATCGGTTAGGACTTGGTTTACTTGGTCCCATTTTATGTTTTTGTTATTGAAGTTGAATTTGGTGAATGCTCCCTCGTGACTAGTCTCATTATGTCGGTCTGGGGCTCCACGCATACATGTCTGAACCTCAATTATGTTGTGATCTGAGTATATTGTTTTTGATATGGTGACATTTCTTATCAGATCATCATTGTTAGTGAAGATGAGGTCTAGTGTATTCTCCAGTCTAGTAGGCTCTATTATTTGCTGGTTTAAATTGAATTTGTGCAGAGATTTAAAAGCTGGTGTCTGGGGACGGCCGGAGGTCTGGTGGTGTCTGGGGACGGCCGGAGGTCTGGTGGTGTCTGGGGACGGCCGGAGGTCTGGTGGTGTCTGGGGACGGTCGGAGGTCTGGTGGTGTCTGGGGACGGTCGGTCTGGGGACGGCCGGAGGTCTGGTGGTGTCTGGGGACGGCCGGAGGTCTGGTGGTGTCTGGGGACGGCCGGAGGTCTGGTGGTGTCTGGGGACGGCCGGAGGTCTGGTGGTGTCTGGGGACGGCCGGAGGTCTGGTGGTGTCTGGGGACGGCCGGAGGTCTGGTGGTGTCTGGGGACGGCCGGAGGTCTGGTGGTGTCTGGGGACGGCCGGAGGTCTGGTGGTGTCTGGGGACGGTCTGGGGACGGCCGGAGGTCTGGTGGTGTCTGGGGACGGCCGGAGGTCTGGTGGTGTCTGGGGACGGCCGGAGGTCTGGTGGTGTCTGGGGACGGCCGGAGGTCTGGTGGTGTCTGGGGACGGCCGGAGGTCTGGTGGTGTCTGGGGACGGCCGGAGGTCTGGTGGTGTCTGGGGACGGCCGGAGGTCTGGTGGTGTCTGGGGACGGCCGGAGGTCTGGTGGTGTCTGGGGACGGCCGGAGGTCTGGTGGTGTCTGGGGACGGTTGGAGGTCTGGTGGTGTCTGGGGACGGCCGGAGGTCTGGTGGTGTCTGGGGACGGCCGGAGGTCTGGTGGTGTCTGGGGACGGCCGGAGGTCTGGTGGTGTCTGGTCTGGTGGTGTCTGGGGACGGCCGGAGGTCTGGTGGTGTCTGGGGACGGCCGGAGGTCTGGTGGTGTCTGGGGACGGCCGGAGGTCTGGTGGTGTCTGGGGACGGCCGGAGGTCTGGTGGTGTCTGGGGACGGCCGGAGGTCTGGTGGTGTCTGGGGACGGCCGGAGGTCTGGTGGTGTCTGGGGACGGCCGGAGGTCTGGTGGTGTCTGGGGACGGCCGGAGGTCTGGTGGTGTCTGGGGACGGCCGGAGGTCTGGTGGTGTCTGGGGACGGCCGGAGGTCTGGTGGTGTCTGGGGACGGCCGGAGGTCTGGTGGTGTCTGGGGACGGCCGGAGGTCTGGTGGTGTCTGGGGACGGCCGGAGGTCTGGTGGTGTCTGTCTGGTGGTGTCTGGGGACGGCCGGAGGTCTGGTGGTGTCTGTCTGGTGGTGTCTGGGGACGGCCGGAGGTCTGGTGGTGTCTGGGGACGGCCGGAGGTCTGGTGGTGTCTGGGGACGGCCGGAGGTCTGGTGGTGTCTGGGGACGGCCGGAGGTCTGGTGGTGTCTGGGGACGGCCGGAGGTCTGGTGGTGTCTGGGGACGGCCGGAGGTCTGGTGGTGTCTGGGGACGGCCGGAGGTCTGGTGGTGTCTGGGGACGGCCGGAGGTCTGGTGGTGTCTGGGGACGGCCGGAGGTCTGGTGGTGTCTGGGGACGGCCGGAGGTCTGGTGGTGTCTGGGGACGGCCGGAGGTCTGGTGGTGTCTGGGGACGGCCGGAGGTCTGGTGGTGTCTGGGGACGGCCGGAGGTCTGGTGGTGTCTGGGGACGGCCGGAGGTCTGGTGGTGTCTGGGGACGGCCGGAGGTCTGGTGGTGTCTGGGGACGGCCGGAGGTCTGGTGGTGTCTGGGGACGGCCGGAGGTCTGGTGGTGTCTGGGGACGGCCGGAGGTCTGGTGGTGTCTGGGGACGGGGAGGTCTGGTGGTGTCTGGGGACGGTCTGGTGGTGTCTGGGGACGGGGACTGGGGACCGGAGGTCTGGTGGTGCTCTGCTGGTGTCTGGGGACGGCCGGAGGTCTGGTGGTGTCTGGGGACGGCCGGAGGTCTGGTGGTGTCTGGGGACGGCCGGAGGTCTGGTGGTGTCTGGGGACGGCCGGAGGTCTGGTGGTGTCTGGGGACGGCCGGAGGTCTGGTGGTGTCTGGGGACGGCCGGAGGTCTGGTGGTGTCTGGGGACGGCCGGAGGTCTGGTGGTGTCTGGGGACGGCCGGAGGTCTGGTGGTGTCTGGGGACGGCCGGAGGTCTGGTGGTGTCTGGGGACGGCCGGAGGTCTGGTGGTGTCTGGGGACGGCCGGAGGTCTGGTGGTGTCTGGGGACGGCCGGAGGTCTGGTGGTGTCTGGGGACGGCCGGAGGTCTGGTGGTGTCTGGGGACGGCCGGAGGTCTGGTGGTGTCTGGGGACGGCCGGAGGTCTGGTGGTGTCTGGGGACGGCCGGAGGTCTGGTGGTGTCTGGGGACGGCCGGAGGTCTGGTGGTGTCTGGGGACGGCCGGAGGTCTGGTGGTGTCTGGGGACGGCCGGAGGTCTGGTGGTGTCTGGTCTGGTGGTGTCTGGAGACGGCCGGAGGTCTGGTGGTGTCTGGGGACGGCCGGAGGTCTGGTGGTGTCTGGTGTGGTTGTGTCTGGGGACGGCCGGAGGTCTGGTGGTGTCTGGGGACGGCCGGAGGTCTGGTGGTGTCTGGGGACGGCCGGAGGTCTGGTGGTGTCTGGGGACGGCCGGAGGTCTGGTGGTGTCTGGGGACGGCCGGAGGTCTGGTGGTGTCTGGGGACGGCCGGAGGTCTGGTGGTGTCTGGGGACGGCCGGAGGTCTGGTGGTGTCTGGGGACGGCCGGAGGTCTGGTGGTGTCTGGGGACGGCCGGAGGTCTGGTGGTGTCTGGGGACGGCCGGAGGTCTGGTGGTGTCTGGGGACGGCCGGAGGTCTGGTGGTGTCTGGGGACGGCCGGAGGTCTGGTGGTGTCTGGGGACGGCCGGAGGTCTGGTGGTGTCTGGGGACGGCCGGAGGTCTGGTGGTGTCTGGGGACGGCCGGAGGTCTGGTGGTGTCTGGGGACGGCCGGAGGTCTGGTGGTGTCTGGGGACGGGGACTGGGGACGGCCGGAGGTCTGGGGGGGTCTGGGGACGGCCGGAGGTCTGGTGGTGTCTGGGGACGGCCGGAGGTCTGGTGGTGTCTGGGGACGGCCGGAGGTCTGGTGGTGTCTGGGGACGGCCGGAGGTCTGGTGGTGTCTGGGGACGGCCGGAGGTCTGGTGGTGTCTGGGGACGGCCGGAGGTCTGGTGGTGTCTGGTGGTGTCTGGGGACGGCCGGAGGTCTGGTGGTGTCTGGGGACGGCCGGAGGTCTGGTGGTGTCTGGGGACGGCCGGAGGTCTGGTGGTGTCTGTGTCTGGTGTGTGGGGACGGCCGGAGGTCTGGTGGTGTCTGGGGACGGCCGGAGGTCTGGTGGTGTCTGGGGACGGCCGGAGGTCTGGTGGTGTCTGGTGTCTGGGGACGGCCGGAGGTCTGGTGGTGTCTGGTGGTGTCTGGGGACGGCCGGAGGTCTGGTGGTGTCTGGGGACGGCCGGAGGTCTGGTGGTGTCTGGGGACGGCCGGAGGTCTGGTGGTGTCTGGGGACGGCCGGAGGTCTGGTGGTGTCTGGGGACGGCCGGAGGTCTGGTGGTGTCTGGGGACGGCCGGAGGTCTGGTGGTGTCTGGGGACGGCCGGAGGTCTGGTGGTGTCTGGGGACGGCCGGAGGTCTGGTGGTGTCTGGGGACGGCCGGAGGTCTGGTGGTGTCTGGGGACGGCCGGAGGTCTGGTGGTGTCTGGGGACGGCCGGAGGTCTGGTGGTGTCTGGGGACGGCCGGAGGTCTGGTGGTGTCTGGGGACGGCCGGAGGTCTGGTGGTGTCTGGGGACGGCCGGAGGTCTGGTGGTGTCTGGGGACGGCCGGAGGTCTGGTGGTGTCTGGGGACGGCCGGAGGTCTGGTGGTGTCTGGGGACGGCCGGAGGTCTGGTGGTGTCTGGGGACGGCCGGAGGTCTGGTGGTGTCTGGTGGTGTCTGCGGACGGCAGGAGGTCTGGTGGTCTCTGGGGACGGCCGGAGTTCTGGTGGTGTCTGGGGACGGCCGGAGGTCTGGTGGTGTCTGGGGACGGCCGGAGGTCTGGTGGTGTCTGGGGACGGCCGGAGGTCTGGTGGTGTCTGGGGACGGCCGGAGGTCTGGAGTGTCTGGGGACGGCCGGAGGTCTGGTGGTGTCTGGGGACGGCCGGAGGTCTGGTGGTGTCTGGGGACGGCCGGAGGTCTGGTGGTGTCTGGGGACGGCCGGAGGTCTGGTGGTGTCTGGGGACGGCCGGAGGTCTGGTGGTGTCTGTCTGGGGACGGCCGGAGGTCTGGTGGTGTCTGGGGACGGCCGGAGGTCTGGTGGTGTCTGGGGACGGCCGGAGGTCTGGTGGTGTCTGGGGACGGCCGGAGGTCTGGTGGTGTCTGGGGACGGCCGGAGGTCTGGTGGTGTCTGGGGACGGCCGGAGGTCTGGTGGTGTCTGGGGACGGCCGGAGGTCTGGTGGTGTCTGGGGACGGCCGGAGGTCTGGTGGTGTCTGGGGACGGCCGGAGGTCTGGTGGTGTCTGGGGACGGGCGGAGGTCTGGGGACGTCCGGAGGTCTGGTGGTGTCTGGGGACGGCCGGAGGTCTGGTGGTGTCTGGGGACGGCCGGAGGTCTGGTGGTGTCTGGGGACGGCCGGAGGTCTGGTGGTGTCTGGTGACGGCCGGAGGTCTGGTGGTGTCTGGGGACGGCCGGAGGTCTGGTGGTGTCTGGGGACGGCCATTGTCTGGTGGTGTCTGGGGACGGCCGGAGGTCTGGTGGTGTCTGGGGACGGCCGGAGGTCTGGTGGTGTCTGGGGACGGCCGGAGGTCTGGTGGTGTCTGGGGACGGCCGGAGGTCTGGTGGTGTCTGGGGACGGCCGGAGGTCTGGTGGTGTCTGGGGACGGCCGGAGGTCTGGTGGTGTCTGGGGACGGCCGGAGGTCTGGTGGTGTCTGGGGACGGCCGGAGGTCTGGTGGTGTCTGGGGACGGCCGGAGGTCTGGTGGTGTCTGGGGACGGCCGGAGGTCTGGTGGTGTCTGGGGACGGCCGGAGGTCTGGTGGTGTCTGGGGACGGCCGGAGGTCTGGTTGTGTCTGGGGACGGCCGGAGGTCTGGTGGTGTCTGGGGACGGCCGGAGGTCTGGTGGTGTCTGGGGACGGCCGGAGGTCTGGTGGTGTCTGGGGACGGCCGGAGGTCTGGTGGTGTCTGGGGACGGCCGGAGGTCTGGGGACGGCCGGAGGTCTGGTGGTGTCTGGGGACGGCCGGAGGTCTGGTGGTGTCTGGGGACGGCCGGAGGTCTGGTGGTGTCTGGGGACGGCCGGAGGTCTGGTGGTGTCTGGGGACGGCCGGAGGTCTGGTGGTGTCTGGGGACGGCCGGAGGTCTGGTGGTGTCTGGGGACGGCCGGAGGTCTGGTGGTGTCTGGGGACGGCCGGAGGTCTGGTGGTGTCTGGGGACGGCCGGAGGTCTGGTGGTGTCTGGGGACGGCCGGAGGTCTGGTGGTGTCTGGGGACGGCCGGAGGTCTGGTGGTGTCTGGGGACGGCCGGAGGTCTGGTGGTGTCTGGGGACGGCCGGAGGTCTGGTGGTGTCTGGGGACGGCCGGAGGTCTGGTGGTGTCTGGGGACGGCCGGAGGTCTGGTGGTGTCTGGGGACGGCCGGAGGTCTGGTGGTGTCTGGGGACGGCCGGAGGTCTGGTGGTGTCTGGGGACGGCCGGAGGTCTGGTGGTGTCTGGGGACGGCCGGAGGTCTGGTGGTGTCTGGGGACGGCCGGAGGTCTGGTGGTGTCTGGGGACGGCCGGAGGTCTGGTGGTGTCTGGGGACGGCCGGAGGTCTGGTGGTGTCTGGGGACGGCCGGAGGTCTGGTGGTGTCTGGGGACGGCCGGAGGTCTGGTGGTGTCTGGGGACGGCCGGAGGTCTGGTGGTGTCTGGGGACGGCCGGAGGTCTGGTGGTGTCTGGGGACGGCCGGAGGTCTGGTGGTGTCTGGGGACGGCCGGAGGTCTGGTGGTGTCTGGGGACGGCCGGAGGTCTGGTGGTGTCTGGGGACGGCCGGAGGTCTGGTGGTGTCTGGGGACGGCCGGAGGTCTGGTGGTGTCTGGGGACGGCCGGAGGTCTGGTGGTGTCTGGGGACGGCCGGAGTTCTGGTGGTGTCTGGGTACCTCCGGAGGTCTGGTGGTGTCTGGGGACGGCCGGAGGTCTGGTGGTGTCTGGGGACGGCCGGAGGTCTGGTGGTGTCTGGGGACGGCCGGAGGTCTGGTGGTGTCTGGGGACGGCCGGAGGTCTGGTGGTGTCTGGGGACGGCCGGAGGTCTGGTGGTGTCTGGGGACGGCCGGAGGTCTGGTGGTGTCTGGGGACGGCCGGAGGTCTGGTGGTGTCTGGGGACGGCCGGAGGTCTGGTGGTGTCTGGGGACGGCCGGAGGTCTGGTGGTGTCTGGGGACGGCCGGAGGTCTGGTGGTGTCTGGGGACGGCCGGAGGTCTGGTGGTGTCTGGGGACGGCCGGAGGTCTGGTGGTGTCTGGGGACGGCCGGAGGTCTGGTGGTGTCTGGGGACGGCCGGAGGTCTGGTGGTGTCTGGGGACGGCCGGAGGTCTGGTGGTGTCTGGGGACGGCCGGAGGTCTGGTGGTGTCTGGGGACGGCCGGAGGTCTGGTGGTGTCTGGGGACGGCCGGAGGTCTGGTGGTGTCTGGGGACGGCCGGAGGTCTGGTGGTGTCTGGGGACGGCCGGAGGTCTGGTGGTGTCTGGGGACGGCCGGAGGTCTGGTGGTGTCTGGGGACGGGCGGAGGTCTGGTGGTGTCTGGGGACGGCCGGAGGTCTGGTGGTGTCTGGGGACGGCCGGAGGTCTGGTGGTGTCTGGGGACGGCCGGAGGTCTGGTGGTGTCTGGGGACGGCCGGAGGTCTGGTGGTGTCTGGGGACGGCCGGAGGTCTGGTGGTGTCTGGGGACGGGGACTGGGGACCGGAGGTCTGGTGGTGTCTGGGGACGGCCGGAGGTCTGGTGGTGTCTGGGGACGGCCGGAGGTCTGGTGGTGTCTGGGGACGGCCGGAGGTCTGGTGGTGTCTGGGGACGGCCGGAGGTCTGGTGGTGTCTGGGGACGGCCGGAGGTCTGGTGGTGTCTGGGGACGGCCGGAGGTCTGGTGGTGTCTGGGGACGGCCGGAGGTCTGGTGGTGTCTGGGGACGGCCGGAGGTCTGGTGGTGTCTGGGGACGGCCGGAGGTCTGGTGGTGTCTGGGGACGGCCGGAGGTCTGGTGGTGTCTGGGGAAGCTCGGAGGTCTGGTGGTGTCTGGGGACGGCCGGAGGTCTCGTGGTGTCTGGGGACGGCCGGAGGTCTGGTGGTGGCTGGGGACGGCCGGAGGTCTGGTGGTGTCTGGGGACGGCCGGAGGTCTGGTGGTGTCTGGGGACGGCCGGAGGTCTGGTGGTGTCTGGGGACGGCCGGAGGTCTGGTGGTGTCTGGGGACGGCCGGAGGTCTGGTGGTGTCTGGGGACGGCCGGAGGTCTGGTGGTGTCTGGGGACGGCCGGAGGTCTGGTGGTGTCTGGGGACGGCCGGAGGTCTGGTGGTGTCTGGGGACGGCGTGAGGTCTGGTGGTGTCTGGGGACGGCCGGAGGTCTGGTGGTGTCTGGGGACGGCCGGAGGTCTGGTGGTGTCTGGGGACGGCCGGAGGTCTGGTGGTGTCTGGGGACGGCCGGAGGTCTGGTGGTGTCTGGGGACGGCCGGAGGTCTGGTGGTGTCTGGGGACGGCCGGAGGTCTGGTGGTGTCTGGGGACGGTCGGAGGTCTGGTGGGGAATGGCTGGTGGTGTCTGGGGACGGCCGGAGGTCTGGTGGTGTCTGGGGACGGCCGGAGGTCTGGTGGTGTCTGGGGACGGCCGGAGGTCTGGTGGTGTCTGGGGACGGCCGGAGGTCTGGTGGTGTCTGGGGACGGCCGGAGGTCTGGTGGTGTCTGGGGACGGCCGGAGGTCTGGTGGTGTCTGGGGACGGCCGGAGGTCTGGTGGTGTCTGGGGACGGCCGGAGGTCTGGTGGTGTCTGGGGACGGCCGGAGGTCTGGTGGTGTCTGGGGACGGCCGGAGGTCTGGTGGTGTCTGGGGACGGCTTGAGTTCTGGTGGTGTCTGGGGACGGCCGGAGGTCTGGTGGTGTCTCTGGTGGTGTCTGGGGACGGCCGGAGGTCTGGTGGTGTCTGGGGACGGCCGGAGGTCTGGTGGTGTCTGGGGACGGCCGGAGGTCTGGTGGTGTCTGGGGACGGCCGGTGTCTGGGGACGGCCGGAGGTCTGGTGGTGTCTGGGGACGGCCGGAGGTCTGGTGGTGTCTGGGGACGGCCGGAGGTCTGGTGGTGTCTGGGGACGGCCGGAGGTCTGGTGGTGTCTGGGGACGGCCGGAGGTCTGGTGGTGTCTGGGGACGGCCGGAGGTCTGGTGGTGTCTGGGGACGGCCGGAGGTCTGGTGGTGTCTGGGGACGGCCGGAGGTCTGGTGGTGTCTGGGGACGGCAGGAGGTCTGGTGGTGTCTGGGGACCGTCGGAGGTCTGGTGGTGTCTGGGGACGGCCGGAGGTCTGGTGGTGTCTGGGGACGGCCGGAGGTCTGGTGGTGTCTGGGGACGGCCGGAGGTCTGGTGGTGTCTGGGGACGGCCGGAGGTCTGGTGGTGTCTGGGGACGGCCGGAGGTCTGGTGGTGTCTGGGGACGGCCGGAGGTCTGGTGGTGTCTGGGGACGGCCGGAGGTCTGGTGGTGTCTGGGGACGGCCGGAGGTCTGGTGGTGTCTGGGGACGGCCGGAGGTCTGGTGGTGTCTGGGGACGGCCGGAGGTCTGGTGGTGTCTGGGGACGGCCGGAGGTCTGGTGGTGTCTGGGGACGGCCGGAGGTCTGGTGGTGTCTGGGGACGGCCGGAGGTCTGGTGGTGTCTGGGGACGGCCGGAGGTCTGGTGGTGTCTGGGGACGGCCGGAGGTCTGGTGGTGTCTGGGGACGGCCGGAGGTCTGGTGGTGTCTGGGGACGGCCGGAGGTCTGGTGGTGTCTGGGGACGGCCGGAGGTCTGGTGGTGTCTGGGGACGGCCGGAGGTCTGGTGGTGTCTGGGGACGGCCGGAGGTCTGGTGGTGTCTGGGGACGGCCGGAGGTCTGGTGGTGTCTGGGGACGGCCGGAGGTCTGGTGGTGTCTGGGGACGGCCGGAGGTCTGGTGGTGTCTGGGGACGGCCGGAGGTCTGGTGGTGTCTGGGGACGGCCGGAGGTCTGGTGGTGTGGGTGAGGTCTGGTGTCTGGGGACGGCCGGAGGTCTGGTGGTGTCTGGGGACGGCCGGAGGTCTGGTGGTGTCTGGGGACGGCCGGAGGTCTGGTGGTGTCTGGGGACGGCCGGAGGTCTGGTGGTGTCTGGGGACGGCCGGAGGTCTGGTGGTGTCTGGGGACGGCCGGAGGTCTGGTGGTGTCTGGGGACGGCCGGAGGTCTGGTGGTGTCTGGGGACGGCCGGAGGTCTGGTGGTGTCTGGGGACGGCCGGAGGTCTGGTGGTGTCTGGGGACGGCCGGAGGTCTGGTGGTGTCTGGGGACGGCCGGAGGTCTGGTGGTGTCTGGGGACGGCCGGAGGTCTGGTGGTGTCTGGGGACGGCCGGAGGTCTGGTGGTGTCTGGGGACGGCCGGAGGTCTGGTGGTGTCTGGGGACGGCCGGAGGTCTGGTGGTGTCTGGGGACGGCCGGAGGTCTGGTGGTGTCTGGGGACGGCCGGAGGTCTGGTGGTGTCTGGGGACGGCCGGAGGTCTGGTGGTGTCTGGGGACGGCCGGAGGTCTGGTGGTGTCTGGGGACGGCCGGAGGTCTGGTGGTGTCTGGGGACGGCCGGAGGTCTGGTGGTGTCTGTCTGGTGGTGTCTGGGGACGGCCGGAGGTCTGGTGGTGTCTGGGGACGGCCGGAGGTCTGGTGGTGTCTGGGGACGGCCGGAGGTCTGGTGGTGTCTGGGGACGGCCGGAGGTCTGGTGGTGTCTGGGGACGGAGGTCTGGTGGTGTCTGGGGACGGCCGGAGGTCTGGTGGTGTCTGGGGACGGCCGGAGGTCTGGTGGTGTCTGGGGACGGGGACTGGGGACCGGAGGTCTGGTGGTGTCTGGGGACGGCCGGAGGTCTGGTGGTGTCTGGGGACGGCCGGAGGTCTGGTGGTGTCTGGGGACGGCCGGAGGTCTGGTGGTGTCTGGGGACGGCCGGAGGTCTGGTGGTGTCTGGGGACGGCCGGAGGTCTGGTGGTGTCTGGGGACGGCCGGAGGTCTGGTGGTGTCTGGGGACGGCCGGAGGTCTGGTGGTGTCTGGGGACGGCCGGAGGTCTGGTGGTGTCTGGGGACGGCCGGAGGTCTGGTGGTGTCTGGGGACGGCCGGAGGTCTGGTGGTGTCTGGGGACGGCCGGAGGTCTGGTGGTGTCTGGGGACGGCCGGAGGTCTGGTGGTGTCTGGGGACGGCCGGAGGTCTGGTGGTGTCTGGGGACGGCCGGAGGTCTGGTGGTGTCTGGGGACGGCCGGAGGTCTGGTGGTGTCTGGGGACGGCCGGAGGTCTGGTGGTGTCTGGGGACGGCCGGAGGTCTGGTGGTGTCTGGGGACGGACGGAGGTCTGGTGGTGTCTGGGGACGGCCGGAGGTCTGGTGGTGTCTGGGGACGGCCGGAGGTCTGGTGGTGTCTGGGGACGGCCGGAGGTCTGGTGGTGTCTGGGGACGGCCGGAGGTCTGGTGGTGTCTGGGGACGGCCGGAGGTCTGGTGGTGTCTGGGGACGGCCGGAGGTCTGGTGGTGTCTGGGGACGGCCGGAGGTCTGGTGGTGTCTGGGGACAGCCGGATGTCTGGTGGTGTCTGGGGACGGCCGGAGGTCTGGTGGTGTCTGGGGACGGCCGGAGGTCTGGTGGTGTCTGGGGACGGGGACGTCTGGGGACGGCCGGAGGTCTGGTGGTGTCTGGGGACGGCCGGAGGTCTGGTGGTGTCTGGGGACGGCCGGAGGTCTGGTGGTGTCTGGGGACGGCCGGAGGTCTGGTGGTGTCTGGGGACGGCCGGAGGTCTGGTGGTGTCTGGGGACGGCCGGAGGTCTGGTGGTGTCTGGGGACGGCCGGAGGTCTGGTGGTGTCTGGGGACGGCCGGAGGTCTGGTGGTGTCTGGGGACGGCCGGAGGTCTGGTGGTGTCTGGGGACGGCCGGAGGTCTGGTGGTGTCTGGGGACGGCCGGAGGTCTGCTGGTGTCTGGGGACGGCCGGAGGTCTGGTGGTGTCTGGGGACGGCCGGAGGTCTGGTGGTGTCTGGGGACGGCCGGAGGTCTGGTGGTGTCTGGGGACGGCCGGAGGTCTGGTGGTGTCTGGGGACGGCCGGAGGTCTGGTGGTGTCTGGGGACGGCCGGAGGTCTGGTGGTGTCTGGGGACGGCCGGAGGTCTGGTGGTGTCTGGGGACGGCCGGAGGTCTGGTGGTGTCTGGTGGTGTCTGGGGACGGCCGGAGGTCTGGTGGTGTCTGGGGACGGCCGGAGGTCTGGTGGTGTCTGGGGACGGCCGGAGGTCTGGTGGTGTCTGGGGACGGCCGGAGGTCTGGTGGTGTCTGGGGACGGCCGGAGGTCTGGTGGTGTCTGGGGACGGCCGGAGGTCTGGTGGTGTCTGGGGACGGCCGGAGGTCTGGTGGTGTCTGGGGACGGCCGGAGGTCTGGTGGTGTCTGGGGACGGCCGGAGGTCTGGTGGTGTCTGGGGACGGCCGGAGGTCTGGTGGTGTCTGGGGACGGCCGGAGGTCTGGTGGTGTCTGGGGACGGCCGGAGGTCTGGTGGTGTCTGGGGAGAGTCGGAGGTCTGGTGGTGTCTGGGGACGGCCGGAGGTCTGGTGGTGTCTGGGGACGGCCGGAGGTCTGGTGGTGTCTGGGGACGGCCGGAGGTCTGGTGGTGTCTGGGGACGGCCGGAGGTCTGGTGGTGTCTGGGGACGGCCGGAGGTCTGGTGGTGTCTGGGGACGGCCGGAGGTCTGGTGGTGTCTGGGGACGGCCGGAGGTCTGGTCGTGTCTGGGGACGGCCGGAGGTCTGGTGGTGTCTGGGGACGGCCGGAGGTCTGGTGGTGTCTGGGGACGGCCGGAGGTCTGGTGGTGTCTGGTGGTGTCTGGGGACGGCCGGAGGTCTGGTGGTGTCTGGGGACGGCCGGAGGTCTGGTGGTGTCTGGGGACGGCCGGAGGTCTGGTGGTGTCTGGGGACGGCCGGAGGTCTGGTGGTGTCTGGGGACGGCCGGAGGTCTGGTGGTGTCTGGGGACGGCCGGAGGTCTGGTGGTGTCTGGGGACGGCCGGAGGTCTGGTGGTGTCTGGGGACGGCCGGAGGTCTGGTGGTGTCTGGGGACGGCCGGAGGTCTGGTGGTGTCTGGGGACGGCCGGAGGTCTGGTGGTGTCTGGGGAGGTCTGGTGGTGTCTGGGGACGGCCGGAGGTCTGGTGGTGTCTGGGGACGGCCGGAGGTCTGGTGGTGTCTGGGGACGGCCGGAGGTCTGGTGGTGTCTGGGGACGGCCGGAGGTCTGGTGGTGTCTGGGGACGGCCGGAGGTCTGGTGGTGTCTGGGGACGGCCGGAGGTCTGGTGGTGTCTGGGGACGGCCGGAGGTCTGGTGGTGTGGTGTCTGGGGACGGCCGGAGGTCTGGTGGTGTCTGGGGACGGCCGGAGGTCTGGTGGTGTCTGGGGACGGCCGGAGGTCTGGTGGTGTCTGGGGACGGCCGGAGGTCTGGTGGTGTCTGGGGACGGCCGGAGGTCTGGTGGTGTCTGGGGACGGCCGGAGGTCTGGTGGTGTCTGGGGACGGCCGGAGGTCTGGTGGTGTCTGGGGACTGCCGGAGGTCTGGTGGTGTCTGGGGACGGCCGGAGGTCTGGTGGTGTCTGGGGACGGCCGGAGGTCTGGTGGTGTCTGGGGACGGCCGGAGGTCTGGTGGTGTCTGGGGACGGCCGGAGGTCTGGTGGTGTCTGGGGACGGCCGGAGGTCTGGTGGTGTCTGGGGACGGCCGGAGGTCTGGTGGTGTCTGGGGACGGCCGGAGGTCTGGTGGTGTCTGGTGGTCTGGTGGTGTCTGGGGACGGCCGGAGGTCTGGTGGTGTCTGGGGACGGCCGGAGGTCTGGTGGTGTCTGGGGACGGCCGGAGGTCTGGTGGTGTCTGGGGACGGTCGGAGGTCTGGTGGTGTCTGGGGACGGCCGGAGGTCTGGTGGTGTCTGGGGACGGCCGGAGGTCTGGTGGTGTCTGGGGACGGCCGGAGGTCTGGTGGTGTCTGGGGACGGCCGGAGGTCTGGTGGTGTCTTCCTGATTCTTGGTCCTGATGTTCCTGACTCTTGGTCCTGATGTTCCTGACTCTCGGTCGTGATGTTCCTGACTCTCGGTCGTAATGTTCCTGACTCTCGGTCGTGATGTTCCTGACTCTCGGTCGTAATGTTCCTGACTCTTGGTCCTGATGTTCCTGACTCTCGGTCCTGATGTTCCTGATTCTTGGTCCTGATGTTCCTGACTCTTGGTCCTGATGTTCCTGACTCTCGGTCCTGATGTTCCTGACTCTTGGTCCTGATGTTCCTGACTCTCGGTCCTGATGTTCCTGACTCTTGGTCCTGATGTTCCTGACTCTTGGTCCTGATGTTCCTGACTCTCGGTCCTGATGTTCCTGACTCTTGGTCCTGATGTTCCTGACTCTCGGTCGTGATGTTCCTGACTCTCGGTCGTGATGTTCCTGACTCTCGGTCCTGATGTTCCTGACTCTTGGTCCTGATGTTCCTGACTCTCGGTCCTGATGTTCCTGACTCTTGGTCCTGATGTTCCTGACTCTCAGTCCTGATGTTCCTGACTCTCGGACCTGATGTTCCTGACTCTCGGTCCTGATGTTCCTGACTCTCGGTCCTGATGTTCCTGACTCTCGGTCCTGATGTTCCTGACTCTCGGTCCTGATGTTCCTGACTCTCGGTCCTGATGTTCCTGACTCTTGGTCCTGATGTTCCTGACTCTCGGTCCTGATGTTCCTGACTCTCGGTCCTGATGTTCCTGACTCTCGGTCCTGATGTTCCTGACTCTCGGTCCTGATGTTCCTGACTCTCGGTCGTGATGTGCTATATGTGATACCTGGAGTTTACCTGGAGAGAGTTCCGGGGGTCAACGCCCCCGCGGCCCGGTCTGTGACCAGGCCTCCTGGTGGATCAGAGCCTGATCAACCAGGCTGTTGCTGCTGGCTGCACGCAAACCAACGTACGAGCCACAGCCCGGCTGATCCGGAACTGACTTTAGGTGCTTGTCCAGTGCCAGCTTGAAGACTGCCAGGGGTCTGTTGGTAATCCCCCTTATGTGTGCTGGGAGGCAGTTGAACAGTCTCGGGCCCCTGACACTTATTGTATGGTCTCTTAACGTGCTAGTGACACCCCTGCTTTTCATTGGGGGGATGGTGCATCGTCTGCCAAGTCTTTTGCTTTCGTAGTGAGTGATTTTCGTGTGCAAGTTCGGTACTAGTCCCTCTAGGATTTTCCAGGTATATATAATCATGTATCTCTCCCTCCTGCGTTCCAGGGAATACAGGTTTAGGAACCTCATGCGCTCCCAATAATTGAGGTGTTTTATCTCCGTTATGCGCGCCGTGAAAGTTCTCTGTACATTTTCTAGGTCGGCAATTTCACCTGTCTTGAAAGGTGCTGTTAGTGTGCAGCAATATTCCAGCCTAGATAGAACAAGTGACCTGAAGAGTGTCATCATGGGCTTGGCCTCCCTAGTTTTGAAGGTTCTCATTATCCATCCTGTCATTTTTCTAGCAGATGCGATTGATACAATGTTATGGTCCTTGAAGGTGAGATCCTCCGACATGATCACTCCCAGGTCTTTGACGTTGGTGTTTCGCTCTATTTTGTGGCCAGAATTTGTTTTGTACTCTGATGAAGATTTAATTTCCTCATGTTTACCATATCTGAGTAATTGAAATTTCTCATCGTTGAACTTCATATTGTTTTCTGCAGCCCACTGAAAGATTTGGTTGATGTCCGCCTGGAGCCTTGCAGTGTCTGCAATGGAAGACACTGTCAAGCAGATTCGGGTGTCATCTGCAAAGGAAGACACGGTGCTGTGGCTGACATCCTTGTCTATGTCGGATATGAGGATGAGGAACAAGATGGGAGCGAGTACTGTGCCTTGTGGAACAGAGCTTTTCACCGTAGCTGCCTCGGACTTTACTCTGTTGACGACTACTCTCTGTGTTCTGTTAGTGAGGAAATTATAGATCCATCGACCGACTTTTCCTGTTATTCCTTTAGCACGCATTTTGTGCGCTATTACGCCATGGTCAAACTTGTCGAAGGCTTTTGCAAAGTCTGTATATATTACATCTGCATTCTTTTTGTCTTCTAGTGCATTTAGGACCTTGTCGTAGTGATCCAATAGTTGAGACAGACAGGAGCGACCTGTTCTAAACCCATGTTGCCCTGGGTTGTGTAACTGATGGGTTTCTAGATGGGTGGTGATCTTGCTTCTTAGGACCCTTTCAAAGATTTTTATGATATGGGATGTTAGTGCTATTGGTCTGTAGTTCTTTGCTGTTGCTTTACTGCCCCCTTTGTGGAGTGGGGCTATGTCTGTTTTTTTTAGTAACTGTGGGACGACCCCCGTGTCCATGCTCCCTCTCCATAGGATGGAAAAGGCTCGTGATAGGGGCTTCTTGCAGTTCTTGATGAACACAGAGTTCCATGAGTCTGGCCCTGGGGCAGAGTGCATGGGCATGTCATTTATCGCCTGTTCGAAGTCATTTGGCGTCAGGATAACATCGGATAGGCTTGTGTTAATCAAATTTTGTGGCTCTCTCATAAAAAATTCATTTTGATCTTCGACTCTCAGTCTGGTTAGCGGCTTGCTAAAAACTGAGTCATATTGGGACTTGAGTAGCTCACTCATTTCCTTGCTGTCATCTGTGTAGGACCCATCTTGTTTAAGTAGAGGCCCAATACTGGACGTTGTTCTCGATTTTGATTTGGCATAGGAGAAGAAATACTTTGGGTTTCTTTCGATTTCATTTATGGCTTTTAGTTCTTCCCGCGATTCCTGACTCCTAAAGGATTCTTTTAGCTTAAGTTCGATGCTTGCTATTTCTCTGACCAGTGTCTCCCTACGCATTTCAGATATATTGACCTCTTTTAGCCGCTCTGTTATTCTTTTCCGTCGCCTGTAAAGGGAGCGCCTGTCTCTTTCTATTTTACATCTACTCCTCCTTTTTCTTAGAGGAATAAGCCTTGTGCATACATCGAGTGCCACCGAGTTAATCTGTTCTAGGCATAAGTTGGGGTGTTGCTTAGTATATCTTCCCAGCTTATATCGGTTAGGACTTGGTTTACTTGGTTCCACTTTATGTTTTTGTTATTGAAGTTGAATTTGGTGAATGCTCCCTCGTGACTAATCTCATTTTGTCGGTCTGGGGCTCCGCGCATACATGTCTGAACCTCAATTATGTTGTGATCTGAGTATATTGTTTTTGATATGGTGACATTTCTTATCAGATCATCATTGTTAGTGAAGATGAGGTCTAGTGTATTCTCCAGTCTAGTAGGCTCTATTATTTGCTGGTTTAAATTGAATTTTGTGCAGAAATTTAAAAGCTCGCGTGAGTTTGAGTTTTCATCAGAGCTGCCTCCTGGAGTTATTACTGCAACAATATTATTTGCTATATTCCTCCATTTTAGGTGCCTTAAGTTGAAATCCCCCAGGAGCAAGATGTTGGGTGCAGGAGCTGGAAGATTTTCCAGACAGTGGTCAATTTTTAACAGCTGTTCCTGGAATTGCTGGGATGTTGCATCCGGAGGCTTGTAGACTACCACAATGACTAGGTTTTGGTTCTCGACCTTTACTGCTAAAACTTCCACTACATCATTTGAGGCATTTAGCAGTTCTGTGCAAACAAGTGACTCTGCAATGTACAGGCCAAACCCCCCCTTTTGCCTGTTCACTCTGTCACATCTGTATAGGTTGTAACCTGGGATCCATATTTCGTTGTCCAAGTGATCCTTTATGTGGGTCTCAGTGAAAGCCGCGAACATTGCCTTTGCCTCTGCAAGCAGTCCACGGATGAAAGGTATTTTGTTGTTTGTTGCTGGCTTTCGACCCTGTATATTTGCAAAGAAGAATGTTATCGGACTGGTGGTATAGTTGGTACTGGGGGGGGGATTTTTTTTCCGGGATTAGTATCTGAATCTGTTGGTTTGGAGTGGAGGCCATCGACTGTGGTTCCACTCCAGGAATGACTGGATTTGGATTTGATATATGAGTCGTACCTCATAACCTCATAGCGTTCTTGGTGTTCCTCACTCTTATAATTATTATGTCTACATTTTCTACAAGTACGTACTGCTGTATACAAAGTCACTTGTTATGCTGAGCATTTCTCGCAAATTAGGCCAGTTTTATCCCAGGATGCGACCCACACCAATCCACTACCACCCAGGTACCTGTTTCACTGATGGGTAAGGACACACCTCCAATGTTTCGCCCCCGTCGCCGGGAATCGAAGCCGGACCCTCACCGTGTGAAACGAGAGCTTTTGCCCCCAGGCCGCGGGTATTAACTGTGATATATGGGTCGTGCCCCAGGCCGTGCTTGGTGTTCTTTGGTAAATTAAACGTTTTATTACTGAATATTATTTTCTCTCCAGGATTCAGTAAATATTAATCCTTCTGTTTGAGTCACAATTACCCTCAGAGTGTTGTCTCAGGCATGATACATGTCATTCTTCAACCCATTTTCACTGTTCGTCTGTCAGTAAATATGTTACTGCCTTTATACCTTCTACCTGTTTAACATCAAACTTTTCCAGCCATCATGCAACCCACTGGCGTTTAACATCAAACTTTTCCAGCCATCATGCAACCCACTGGCGTTTAACATCAAACTTTTCCAGCCATCATGCAACCCACTGGCGTTTAACATCAAACTGTGGAAATTATTTAATTTCCGAAGCTATAGTGCCTAATAAGTGTTTAATGTGTTGATTTGGGTCAAAATGTATTTGTATTTTGAATGGAACCAACTGGGTTCCCGCTGCGCCTGCGCAGATGTGCGGGGGGGTTAGGGGTCGAGCTGGGGCACGAGGTGGCGGCAGTGTTTTGAATGGGTGAGGAGGCTGTGAAAACCGGGGATGAGGAAACTGGCGTTCACGGCGGCCTAAGGATTAATATAGGCCTCAATTCATAATAGGAAGTGTCGTGACTGTCCCTAGTGAAGAGTGAGGGAACGTGATTTACGGGACCACCGTAAAAAGGTGGTAAAATTAGTGAATAATGGTTCGACCGGGTGTGACTGGTGCGCGGCCATGGTGTGTGTCCAGGGGAAATACCTGTGAGTTAATCCTTACCCATCGGCCTCAGATCTTAATGGAGTGACCTCCAATGTGTATAATGATTATGAGACGTTAAATCGTCTTGTGAATGGTAATGTAATCAGTGATAATAACATTAAGTTAAGAGAATGCGGGATGTGAAATAGATCGCCCTGCTCTGAGTGAACGCGTGATTATCGTATCGAGGATAGTGAAGTTTTATGGTATCACGACTTCTAAACCAGGACAAACCAATGGATACCTCGTCCTGCTGGAATAAGAACCGTGTCGGTGTGGCGGGACGTCGAAATGAGATGGTGAATGGAGGAAATAAGGAGCATCAATCACCCCCAGTTAAGTAACCCTTCTAGTTATAACAGACTGATACTGGCCAGTTAGGTATGTTTTAATTGGATAGGTTAAGGGTGATCCAGCCACATCAAGTGACCACCAGGGAATATCTGGTAAGTGGTGGGATTATGTACAAATGTTTTTCCTTGATGGATGTATCCATGTGTATCCTACCCCCCTCTTCATTCAGTTAAACTAATATAATCTATACTGTCCATAATTAATTAATAGCGCCGTGCTTGAGGGTGCTACCCAATTTATACTGGTCTCGGATAGATGTGGACAAGATTGTGAGGGTCGAGCGGCCACCTGTAGTGACCAGAGGTGGTTAAGTTTTCTCACATGTCTACACGGGGTGACTACGGTAAACAATATGGTTGTCTCCCAATGAGATTACTTGTATGTATATAATGTTGAGGTACATACAGGTAAGCACCCTATAAAATTTTCCACATCTGCCCGCTGGTCCTTCCTGAACCGGATGCAATCAGTAAAAAATTAACTGAATTAATTACTTAATAATTAAGTGACTGATTGAAGGAAGTGGGTATAGGGTACACAAATTTAATCGGTCGTGTGATGGAGGATAATTAGCCCAATTAATTACTAGCACATGGGTGGCTAGGATTTATACAAGAGTAAAGTGCAAGAATTACTCTCACAAGGTGTCTACTTAAGTTGTATAATTGGTGATTATTAATTCCCTAACCATGGCTGGGTCTGAGGAAGTTAGTGCGGCTGGCAAGTCCATGGATGCCAAAGCAAAGAAAGCGTCACTACAAGCTCGGAAGGGTCATGTTACTAAATCATACAACAAGTGTATGGAGTTAATGAGACAAGAAACGGTAAACCCTGATGAATTAAAGCTACACCTAGATGCCTTAGAAAATAGACATGAGTCATATAGATTGTGGTTTAAAGACTGTGAAAGAGATCTGCTAGAGAATTGTGCAGATGATGCTGAAAGGGAGCGGCTGCTGGATCAATATTATGAAGTGGAGGACAACATTGTGTCCTGCAAAACTAAGGCTTTGGAGAAGGTAAAGGGTGTAAATAATGTTGCTGGTCAACCTAGTAAGGAAAGTCAGAGGTGTCTACCAAAACTCCCAGAATTATGCATGCCTGTGTTTAATCTGGGAGAAAACTGGGAGGAGTTTTGGTCTATCTTTAAAGCAGTCGTACATGATAGGAGTGATCTTGCAAGTGTTACCAAATTATGCTATTTAAAGGGACAAGTAAGGGGAGATGCGCATGTTCTCATACAAGCATTCCCAAATGTACATGACTCCTATAGTGAGGCAGTTCACTTGTTGGAGGTCACTTACGGTAACTTGGAGCAAAGTAGGCTGGATCTAGTAGCTAATTTGGCTAGTTTGAAGACTCCAGATCACAACCGCAACAGCTTACAGCAATTTAGGATCAAACTAGAAAGCACTCTTAAGACCTTGAGTAATAAATATGATCTGGAGGGAACAGAGTGGTTGTTGAGTGCCTTGATTCAGAATAAATTGAACCACAAGACAGTAGAGTGGTTATCTAACAGATATCACAAGGGTTACTTCGGGTTGGAAGAAATAAGAGTGGGACTGCAGGAGCTAATTGTCCAACTGCAGACCAGCCAACCCATTACCTCTAGGAATACCACGTCTACAGACCCCAGTGCACCTGTCAAGTTCCACAAAGGGAAACTTTATCCTAATATCAATAATCCTAAGTCACCTACTAAACGGGGTTACGTAGGCACGTATCAAGTGACAGGGGCCAGTAATAGTGGTTCTCCACATCAAAGCAAGAGGAGGAAGTACCACAATAAGGGTAGCCCAGTTGATAAGAGGTCAGGCAAAGAAAGGAGAGATTGTATCTTCTGCAACGGTACTCATTTCTCTAAGAACTGTAATGCCTATAATTCATGGGATGTTAAAGTGGAAAGATTGGAAGAGCTTGCTAGATGTATCAGGTGTCAAGGAAATCATAATGTAAGGGATTGCCGTGCTAACTTGCACTATTGTTATCAGTGTAACAAGGGAAGACACCACATAGCTATGTGTAAGGGCGGATCTAATCGTAATGATGGTAACAATAGTACTGATAGTGATAATAACCCGGACACAACAGTAGCCAACGTAAAGATTGCAGCTAACGTCGGTAATGATGGCCTAGCTGAGGTAGCTTTACCTGTGTTGGATGTGGTGATTAATGATAAACGGCGTAAATCCAAAACTGTAACAGCATTACTGGATCAGGGATCACAACGTACCTTCATAAAACGTAATTGCCTTAATGGGATGAAGGTACAAATGGGAGATCCTGCTATACTCAAGCTATCTGGCTTTCTCTCGAATAAGAAGGCCCAGTCATACGACACTGTTTATGTAACTGTCAGGCTGGGCAATGAGAGAAAACGTATTAATGCCGTAATTGTGGATAGGCTCCCAGAGAAAATATCTACAATAGGGCTTGGTAACGCTACTGAAAGGCTTTCAAGTAAGGTAAATTTGGCACCTTCTGGTATAAATAATGATTCTGTGGGGCCAATAGATATTTTGATAGGTAGTGACCATTATGCCACCTTTGTAAAGGGTATGACAAAGAAATGCGGAGTCACCCTTCTAAGGACCGCAGGAGGTCACGTGATGTATGGCAGGCTTCCTCGTACTGATAATGAATGACTGGAGGAAGCCATAAATACAGTTACGGTGTGTCTTACTCATGAAGTATCACCCCAGTATAAATATTCTTCAACAGAGGATGAAGCTGAACCTGTGTATAAATTATGGGAATTGGACAGCATAGGGATCAATGTAAATGAAGAAAGTCCAGATGATTCCTTTACTCAACAACAATACCAGAAGGATGTTAAATTTGAATCTGGACAATACTGGGTGAGACTTCCGTGGAAGCTGAACCATCCAGACCTACCAACTAATTACCGGATGGTGTATGGACAATTAAAGGCTCAGCTCCACGAACTGAGCAAGACACCAGAACTGTTGACTGCTTACGATGATATAATTAATGAGCAGTTAAATAATAAATTCATAGAGGAGGTACCTCCAGAGCAAGCCCAGATTTATGGTCACTATTTGCCACACCACGGAGTGAAGAAGGATTCTAAGACCACTCCTCTGAGGATTGTGTTTAATTGTAGTGCCAGGAGTAATAAAAGTGTACCTAGTTTGAATGACTGTTTGATGACAGGTCCGTCGTTGACGGAAAAACTGGGAGACATATTATTAAACTTCAGGGTTAAGAATTATGCCTTTACGGCGGACATAAGTAAAGCTTTCCTGAGAGTGGGTCTGCAGGAGGATGACTGGGATTGCACTAGGTTCTTATGGCCCGAGAATCCTAGTGACCCACTTAGTCCCATGAAGACTTTTCGCTTCAGGAGTGTATTGTTTGGTGCTACCTCCAGTCCGTTCCTACTCCAGGCAACCATAAATGCACACCTTAAGCGTACGGGTGGTCCACTGAGTGGAGTAATGGGTAAACAATTTTATGTGGACAATT
Organism: Cherax quadricarinatus; assembly: GCF_038502225.1. Lineage (NCBI taxonomy): Eukaryota > Metazoa > Arthropoda > Malacostraca > Decapoda > Parastacidae > Cherax > Cherax quadricarinatus. The sequence goes on from NC_091327.1 coordinate 1,037,873, forward strand.
TCCTGGGGGTGACGTCTACTGAAGAGGAACTAATGAGCATATACGCAGGGGCTAATGAAATAATGCAAGGTGCAAATATGCCCCTGAGGGAATGGAACAGTAATTCGTCCAGTTTAAGGGTTCAAATAAATAAAGACAACCCTGGAGTTGAAGTGTCCAAATATAGTAATGTGCTGGGACTGACTTGGGACACAGAGGGAGACTTGTTATCGTTAAAGTCTAATAACTACAGCATGCCCAATAAATTAACCAAGAGAGTCTTACTTGTGGAAGTTTCAAAATGCTTCGATCCACTAGGCTTAGTGTCCCCACTTACCATAAGAGGAAAATTGTTGATACAAGAAGCATGGAAGCTTAAGTGTGCTTGGGATGAAACCCTACCTGAGGAATTTGTTGAAAGGTGGGAAGAACTAATAGGTGAATATGTAAAATTACCAATGTTGGAGTTCCCACGTAATGTGGCCAGCCAAGATGGAGAAAATGTACTCCACATCTTTTGCGATGCTTCGAAATTAGCATATGGAGCAGTCGCTTACCTTCAATGTAATAGTGCCATTTCTCTTATTATGTCTAAGGCTAAGGTGGCTCCAATCAAATCACGTACCTTACCTCAGTTGGAATTAACGGCCATTTATGTAGGTGTCAAATTAGCCAATTATATAAGAAATAAATTGCGAGAGATAAATATCAGCGATGCCGTAATTTGGTCTGATAACGAGGTATCCTTACAATGGATTCGTAATGGTAACAGTAAGATTGTGTATGTACAAAACAGAGTCGCTGAAATCAATCAAATGCAGGAGAAATATAACAGTTTGGGTCAGCACATGTTAACCTTTAATCACATTCCTGGTGACGAGAATCCAGCTGACTTCTTGTCTCGAGGCTTGACTTATGAAAAATTTGTGAGTGCTTTATCGTGGTTTAAAGGGCCAAGTTGGCTGGTGGACAAAATTAACTGGCCGGTGCAAAAGGCACATATTGCTCCTGTCGAAATTACGGTGAGCACCGCTCCAGTCAGTAGTCCCTCCTTAGCCATTGATATGAATAGGTATTCTTCCTTACCTAAGCTGATTAGTGTGACCAGGTTAGTGTTTAAATTTATAAGTAAGATGAATATCTCACATAATTTTCCCCATCCCCTGAAATACTGGCTACAGAGGGTACAAGAAGAAACCTACAGGGATGAGATTAAATTAATGATGGACGGAAAAATTGTGAAAGGCTCAATAATAGAAAAGCTGGGGCTGTATTTAGAGGATGATGTAATTAGGTGCAGAGGCAGGTTACAAAATGCTGAATTGGGGGAATATGCTAAGCACCCTATCTTGCTGCCCAAAACTCATCACCTGACAACCTTGATTGTCTTTAATGCCCATAATAACGTGATGCACGGTGATTGATTTCAGCGACTCTGTTTTGTACATACACAATCTTACTGTTACCATTACTGTATTCGGGAAACCTTCTGGATTCCACAAGGACGGCAAAGTGTAAAAAGGGTTATCAAGTCGTGTGTAATATGTCGCCGGGTGGATGCCAGAACCTACATGTACCCAGGTCCTCCACCATTGCCCAAGGAACGCGTGCAGTTGGTAAAACCATTTGATATGACCGGAGTGGACTATAGTGGGCCAATCATTTTAACAGGTACTTCAGATGGTGTTCCCTTGAAGGTGTATGTATGTCTATTTACTTGTACAGCTACTAGGGCTGTTCATCTAGAAGTGGCTCAGGACTTGTCTGCAGAACAGTTCATACAGCTGTTCCGGAAATTTGCAGCTAGACGATCCTGTCCAAGATTGATGATCTCAGATAATGCCACCAATTTTGTAGCGGGTGCTCAACACTTGATGGAATTAAATAAGAGTGATGATGTACAGTCTTTGTTGACCCAGCGAGGGTGTGTCTGGAAATTTATTACTCCCAGAGCCCCTTGGCAGGGAGGACTGTACGAAAGAATGATAGGTACAGTGAAAAGATGTCTTCGTAAGGTGCTACACAGGAAGAGAATTAATTTGGAGGAATTCCGTGCAGTGTTGGTGGAGGCAGAGAATCGGGTAAACAATCGCCCTCTGTCATACATGAGCGACACTCCTGACGCGGAGATACTGACTCCCTCTCACCTAATATGTGGACAAAGGTTAGAAGCTGCACCTATCTATAGAGATAATCCCGAGGGAAGTGATGAGGATTACAATAACGTGACCGTGTTGAGTGATAAGTTCAAGATGTTAAATAAGGTAATTACTAATTGGTCTGATGTGTGGCGTAAAGAATATCTTCTTACACTACGTGAACACTTTTATGGTGCGCCAGAGGCAGTAAACCGACAGAACATTCAACCAGGTGACATTGTGTTAATTGATACTGAACAACATCGAACATTGTGGCCTCTGGGCAAGGTAGTTACATTATACCCAGATGCACAAGGTGTTGTCAGAAACGTCAAAGTGTTGTGTCGTGGTCAGGAAAGTTTGCGTACCATTAATAAATTAATTCCCTTAGAATTAAATGGTGTTCAATCCAGTGCAGATGGAAATCTAAGGGAAAGTGACACGAGTGATATTGAAGACACTGACCGGGTAATGCAAGAAGAAATTGTAGTAAGACCCACTAGGAAAACAGCAGCGCAATCTAGAGAGGGCTGGAATCGTCTCCTGGAGGAAGACGCAATTTAAGTCGTCTGACAACGACTTCCGCCCGGCCGCAGTGTGGAAATTATTTAATTTCCGAAGCTATAGTGCCTAATAAGTGTTTAATGTGTTGATTTGGGTCAAAATGTATTTGTATTTTGAATGGAACCAACTGGGTTCCCGCTGCGCCTGCGCAGATGTGCGGGGGGGTTAGGGGTCGAGCTGGGGCACGAGGTGGCGGCAGTGTTTTGAATGGGTGAGGAGGCTGTGAAAACCGGGGATGAGGAAACTGGCGTTCACGGCGGCCTAAGGATTAATATAGGCCTCAATTCATAATAGGAAGTGTCGTGACTGTCCCTAGTGAAGAGTGAGGGAACGTGATTTACGGGACCACCGTAAAAAGGTGGTAAAATTAGTGAATAATGGTTCGACCGGGTGTGACTGGTGCGCGGCCATGGTGTGTGTCCAGGGGAAATACCCGTGAGTTAATCCTTACTCATCGGCCTCAGATCTTAATGGAGTGACCTCTAATGTGTATAATGATTATGAGACGTTAAATCGTCTTGTGAATGGTAATGTAATCAGTGATAATAACATTAAGTTAAGAGAATGCGGGATGTGAAATAGATCGCCCTGCTCCGAGTGAACGCGTGATTATCGTATCGAGGATAGTGAAGTTTTATGGTATCACGACTTCTAAACCGGGACAAACCAACGGATACCTCGTCCTGCTGGAATAAGAACCGTGTCGGTGTGGCGGGACGTCGAAATGAGATGGTGAATGGAGGAAATAAGGAGCATCAATCACCCCCAGTTAAGTAACCCTTCTAGTTATAACAGACTGATACTGGCCAGTTAGGTATGTTTTAATTGGATAGGCTAAGGGTGATCCAGCCACATCAAGTGACCACCAGGGAATATCTGGTAAGTGGTGGGATTATGTACAAATGTTTTTCCTTGATGGATGTATCCATGTGTATCCTACCCCCCCCCCCCCCTTCATTCAGTTAAACTAATATAATCTATACAGTCCACAATTAATTAATAGCGCCGTGCTTGAGGGTGCTACCCAATTTATACTGGTCTCGGATAGATGTGGACAAGATTGTGAGGGTCGAGGGGCCACCTGCAGTGACCAGAGGTGGGTAAGTTTTCTCACATGTCTACACGGGGTGACTACGGCACCCTATAAAATTTTCCACATCAAACTTTTCCAGCCATCATATGGTTGCCATCTGCAACCCACCCAAATGAGATTCAAACTTGTACTGTCCAACCATCATGCAACCCACTGGCGTTGAGGTCCAACCATCATACAGGTTTAACATCAAACTTTTCCAGCCTTCATGCAACCCACTGGTGCTTAACATCAATCTTTTAAAATAAAAACCAAACCAATATTTGCGATTAAACTCTTGTTTTTCTGCACGCAGTCATCACCTATCAAAGACCATCAATACTTGTTTCGTCGCGCAGTGTTTCGTCACGACAAGAATATTCTTCCTGAAGATGACGCTATCCAGATGACCTACACACAACGCATCTCTCTCATAGGTACGTCCATAAATCACTAGAGTAGTGCGTCTCTGTTATTCATCAACCTAGATGACTCTCATAATGTCCATCTATGTGATAGGTCAGTACATGTGTTACTAACACAGTGCATCTCCCTCAATGATCAGTCCAGATGATCCTCACACAGTACATATATTTCATAGGTTATTCCAGATGATCCTCACAGAGAGCAACTCTTGTAGAGATCAGTCCAGATGATGCTTACACAGATAAACCTCACAAAGATGATCCTCACATAAATGACTTCTCATACTGATGATCATCACATACTGATGTCCTTCACATGTATGATTTTTCCATGGATTATATTTGTATGTACGATTCCTTGCATGGATGATCCTTCCATAGATAATCCTTGCATGGATGGTCATTGCATGAATGATCCTTTCATGGACGACCCTTGCACGGATGACCCTTGCATGGATGATCCTTTTACGGATGAACTTTGCTTGGATGATCCTTGTATACATAATCCTTGCATGGATGATCATTGCATGCATGATGATGGACAACCAATGCATGGATGAGCCTAGCAAATATGATCCTTGTATGGATCACCCTTTTATGGAACAATAAACAGAAGACGAGGTAACCAATCCCTCAGTCTTAGAGTTGGTGTATATAGTTCTACAGACTGAGAATTTGTATTGATAAAGCCACTGGATGACGAAACGTCTACAATAAAGATAAAGATCCATAGATGTTGTACAAGTGTCTAATTTTTCATCAATATAATGAAGGCATAAAGACCATAACGTATATTCTCAAGAAATCTTGTGGATGATTATATTCATTAGATAACAATTCAAACATTTGCATCCATCATGAAACCAAACTTCTTGACAATAAAAATAATAATTGTTTATAAGATATAAGGATATCAATTGATGACAATGATAACAATGTGAATGATTACACTATGTAACGAAATTCCACTTTTCTCGTGTTCCTGGAAAATAAGTGTCATTCCCAGTTCTTTATAACTTAACAAAATTAAAAAAAAAAATTTGATCCCAGAACTTTGCTTCTGTGGTCAGGAAACTTCTGGAACGCTTTCAAGAAAGACTGATGTAAAACTATTGTGTTCTAGGGTTTTGCTACCATCCACTAGTGTAAGTAGGTCTTCGTGCAAAGGTTGGACAAGTTTTGAAGAATTTTTTGTATCAAGATCCCATAATGCTCCAGTGTCTGTCAGTTGTGATGAATGGTTTTTAGAAACCGACAAGTTGAAGATTGTTAGGTAAGACGCAACAGTTAGGTATCTTTATTTCGAAACGTTTCGCCTACAGAGTAGGCTTCTTCAGTCGAGTACAGAAAAGTTGACAGAAGCAGAAGATACTTGAAGACGATGTAATCAGTCCATCACCCTTGAAGTTTTGAGGTGGTCAGTCCCTCAGTCTGGAGAAGAGTATTGTTCCATAGTCTGAAACAATATGGAGTTGAAGTGACAGGATGAAGCCTATATATCGCCGGGAGGTGAGATGTAGGCCACTAGTAGAGGTAAGAATGTTGTCGTTGGAAGGTCAGGTCCCTCTCAAATCCAGCCATTCTCACTAGTACAAGTTGACAAAGTTGATTTCAGGTCTGTACCAAGATACCAGGGTGATGGACTGATTACATCGTCTTCAAGTATCTTCTGCTTCTATCAACTTTTCTGTACTCGACTGAAGAAGCCTACTCTGTAGGCGAAACGTTTCGAAATAAAGATACCTAACTGTTGCATATGTGTCTTGCCTAACAACCTATCGGTATTTTATACCATTTCAATGTTCACTCTGTCAGACACTGCAACACAAGGGTATCTTGGTACAGACCTGAAATCAGCTTTGTCAACTTCTACTAGCGAGAATGGCTGGATTTGAGAGGGACCTGACCTTCCAATGACAACATTCTTACCTCTACTAGTGGCCTACATCTCACCTCCCGGCGGTATATAGGCTCCATCCTGTCACTTCAACTCCATATTGTTTCAGACTATGGAACAATACTCTTCTCCAGACTGAGGGACTGACCACCTCAAAAAATCAAGGGTGATTGACTGATTACATCGTCTTCAAGTATCTTCTGCTTCTATCAACTTTTCTGTACTCGACTGAAGAAGCCTACTGTGTAGGCGAAACGTTTCGAAATAAAGATACCTAACTGTTGCATATGTGTCTTACCTAACAACCTGTCGGTATTTTATACAATTTCAATGTTCAAGTTGAAGATTGAGACACTTTTGCAACATATGGGAATCTTTATTTAGGAAACGTCTCGCCACACAGTGGCTTCATCAGTCCAATACAAAGCAGAAAGATGTAAGGAGAGGAGGAGTTTGAGGTAATCAGTCCCTCAACCTGAAGTCGATGTGTTCAGTCCATCAGTCTTGTAGAATGTACAGCATAGGGCCGTAGAGGTGGCTTATATACTGTAGTCAGGTGAGGCGAAGCAGGAGGAGGCGGGGTCATAGTGGTACCATCCACTAGTGGATGATTTTTAAGTGTCTCAGTCTTCAACTTGTCGGTTTTTAAAAACCATTCATCAAAACTGTCAGACACTGCATCATCATGGGATCTTGATACAAAGAATTCTTCGACCTACTTCGACTAGTGGATGGTACCACTATGACCCCGCCTCCTCCTACTTCGCCTCACCTGACTACAGTATATAAGCCACATCTACGGCCCTATGCTGTACATTCTACAAGACTGATGGACTGAACACATCGACTCCAGGCTGAGGGACTGATTACCTCAAACTCCTCCTCTCCTTGCACCTTCTGCTTTGTATTGGACTGATGAAGCCACTGTGTGGCGAAACGTTTCCTAAATAAAGATTCCCATATGTTGCATGAGTGTCTAAATCTTCAGCCTAAAAGCTGTTCTTCCGCACAATGGGAACAAGTATCTATCTTCCCTTGGCTCACTCAGTGCATCTTAAGGAGGACTACAACAATGTCAAACTTCTACTGGAAGCTTTGAATTATGATAGGTATGGCTGGGAGGTTGTTAGGTAAGACACATATGCAACAGTTAGGTATCTTTATTTCGAAACGTTTCGCCTACACAGTAGGCTTCTTCAGTCGAGTACAGAAAATTTGATAGAAACAGAAGATACTTGAAGACTATGTAATCAGTCCATCACCCTTAAAGTTTTGAGGTTGTCAGTCCCTCAGTCTGAGAAGAGTATTGTTCCATAGTATGAAACAATATGGAGTTGAAGTGCCAGGATGGAGCCTTGTATACCGCCAAGAGGTGAGATGTAGGCCACTAGTATCTTCTGCTTCTATCAACTTTTCTGTACTCGACTGAAGAAGCCTAATGTGTAGGCGAAACGTTTCGAAATAAAGATACCTAACTGTTGCATATGTGTCTTACCTAACAACCTGTCGGTATTTTATACCATTTTAATGTTCATGGCTGGGAGGTTATTGGAGACTTCAAAACGGTGGCATTTTTAATGGGACTCCAAGGAGGTTTTACCAAGTTTCCCTGTTATCTCTGTCACTGGGATAGTAGAGACAGAGCAGCACATTATCAAAGGAAGCATTGGCCTCAAAGAGCCGAGTTCTCAGTAGGAAGACAATATTAAACATAAACTATTGGTGGATCCTCAAAGGTTGTGTACCCTCCATTACACATCAAACTAAAGCTAATGAAGATAAGATTTCGTTCGGATTTTTAACCCCGGTACACCCAGGTGCTTATTTTGTGCTAGGTGAGCAGGACAACAGGTGTAAGGAAACGCGTCGAAATGTTTCCACCCTCCGGGAATTGAACCCGGGCCCTCCGTGTGTGAAGCGAGAGGTCCAGCCACCCTGCCACCGGGCCACCCTGCCACTGGGCCACCCTGCCACTGGGCCACCCTGCCACCGGGCCACCCTGCCACTGGGCCACCCTGCCATCGGGCCACCCTGCCATCGGGCCACTCTGCCACTGGGCCACCCTGAAACAGTTTGTTATAGTTGTTGACAAAGAGTCTACAACCTTCAAGTATCTTCCAGACATCTTTCCCAAGCTATCAGAGACACAGGTGAAGACTGACATCTTCACTGGACCACAAGTCAGGAAAATCATGGAATGCTCAGAATTTCCAAAGAAACTCTCAGAAAAGGAAAAGAAAGCCTGGGAGAGTTATGTTGGTGTAGCACAGAGGTTTCTGGGCAGCAACAAGTCTGACAATTATGTGGAACTTACAGAGACATTGGTAAAAATCTGTGGTCAGACAATTTCAAGGAGAACACGTGAGCATACTCAGAGGAGCAAGGGGAGCGCTTCCACTAAGATATAATGGACTCTGAACACAGATATCAGAGATCTTATAATAAAACATGATGGCAGACTACATGTGGCAGCTTAAACGGGAAAGTGATTTGTTGCTGTTCGCAAATCTAGAAAAACTTCTTATTTTTAACTTTGTAAATATATTTCAAAAAGTTTAAAATAAAATTTGTGTAAATTTTATTTTATTTATGTACATTTTATTTATTTTGTTATATTTTAAAGTAAAATTTAAAAGGAACAATTGTCATTTTCTATTATTTTGCAATAAAAAAAGAGAGTAGGAAAATAACACTTGCCAGGAACAAAGTTTGTGTTACATAAGTTTTATAAACAAGGATGATCTTGATCAATTAGTTTAAGTACCATGATCTAAAAGCGGTGGACTGATAAGCCAGCGGAAGGCCTCAGTCAGACAGCCAAAAACTGCAGCTGCGGGTCATCTTATTTCTACGACCCGCGTCAGGAAACACATGTCCTACTTCCTGGCAAACTTAATACCTGCCTATGTAGAATTTACGTAAGGTGAAGGAGGTTCTTTATAACGCTTTTATAAGCAGCCGCAGGATTGGGAACTTTTAACATTTGGCTAAGCAAAGATTAACACAAAAAATAACTAATAATTAACATGGTGCAAGTAAGTACAAACAAAAACAAATTTTTCTTTTGTACCAATTGTTAGTTACAAACACAACTCACAGCACTAAACTAACACACAGCAACACAAGTTTGCAACGCAGCTTCAAGAAAAGAAGGAAAAACTAATAAATGGCAGTGAAAGGTTGTAAGTGATACAGTTAACTAAACACTGACAATATTCTAGATAATATATTGTAAGAACTGCTGACTGGCAGTAAAATGTAAAAGTTACTAGTAAGAACAAGTGTAATATTTACTGTGGCAACGATAATGATTGTGCTGTACTGGTAGCTGTTGGTAGACACCACCTACCCAGGGAGGTACTACCACCCTGATGATGTTGGTAGACACCAACCACCCAGGGAGGTACTACCACCCTGATGATGTTGGTAGACACCACCTACCCAGGGAGGTACTACCACCCTGATGATGTTGGTAGACACCAACCACCCAGGGAGGTACTACCACCCTGATGATGTTGGTAGACACCACCTACCCAGGGAGGTACTACCACCCTGATGATGTTGGTAGACACCAACCACCCAGGGAGGTACTACCACCCTGATGATGTTGGTAGACACCACCTACCCAGGGAGGTACTACCACCCTGATGATGTTGGTAGACACCAACCACCCAGGGAGGTACTACCACCCTGATGATGTTGGTAGACACCACCTACCCAGGGAGGTACTACCACCCTGATGATGTTGGTAGACACCAACCACCCAGGGAGGTACTACCACCCTGATGATGTTGGTAGACACCACCTACCCAGGGAGGTACTACCACCCTGATGATGTTGGTAGACACCAACCACCCAGGGAGGTACTACCACCCTGATGATGTTGGTAGACACCACCTACCCAGGGAGGTACTACCACCCTGATGATGTTGGTAGACACCAACCACCCAGGGAGGTACTACCACCCTGATGATGGTGGGACACCACCTACCCAGGGAGACTACCACCCTGATGATGTTGGTAGACACCACCTACCCAGGGAGGTACTACCACCCTGATGATGTTGGTAGACACCACCTACCCAGGGAGGTACTACCACCATGATGATGTCGGTAGACACCAACCACCCAGGGAGGTACTACCACCCTGATGATGTTGGTAGACACCAACCACCCAGGGAGGTACTACCACCCTGATGATGTTGGTAGACACCACCTACCCAGGGAGGTACTACCACCCTGATGATGTTGGTAGACACCACCTACCCAGGGAGGTACTACCACCCTGATGATGTTGGTAGACACCAACCACCTAGGGAGGTACTACCCTCCTGATGATGTTGGTAGACACCACCTACCCAGGGAGGTACTACCACCGTGATGATGTTGGTAGACACCAACCACCCAGGGAGGTACTACCCTCCTGATGATGTTGGTAGACACCACCTACCCAGGGAGGTACTACCACCCTGATGATGTTGGTAGACACCACCTACCCAGGGAGGTACTACCACCCTGATGATGTTGGTAGACACCAACCACCCAGGGAGGTACTACCACCCTGATGATGTTGGTAGACACCAACCACCCAGGGAGGAACTACCACCCTGATGATGTTGGTAGACACCACCTACCCAGGGAGGTACTACCACCCTGATGATGTTGGTAGACACCACCTAGGTACTACCACCCTGATGATGTTGGTAGACACCAACCACCTAGGGAGGTACTACCCTCCTGATGATGTTGGTAGACACCACCTACCCAGGGAGGTACTACCACCCTGATGATGTTGGTAGACACCAACCACCTAGGGAGGTACTACCCTCCTGATGATGTTGGTAGACACCAACCACCCAGGGAGGTACTACCACCCTGATGATGTTGGTAGACACCAACCACCCAGGGAGGTACTACCACCCTGATGATGTTGGTAGACACCAACCACCCAGGGAGGTACTACCACCCTGATGATGTTGGTAGACACCAACCACCCAGGGAGGTAACCACCCTGATGATGTTGGTAGGGAGGTACTACCACTAGACACCACCCTCCTGATGATGTTGGTAGACACCACCTACCCAGGGAGGTACTACCACCCTGATGATGTTGGTAGACACCACCTACCCAGGGAGGTACTACCACCCTGATGATGTTGGTAGACACCACCTACCCAGGGAGGTATTACCACCCTGATGATGTTGGTAGACACCACCTACCCAGGGAGGTACTACCACCCTGATGATGTTGGTAGACACCACCTACCCAGGGAGGTACTACCACCCTGATGATGTTGGTAGACACCACCTACCCAGGGAGGTACTACCACCCTGATGATGTTGGTAGACACCACCTACCCAGGGAGGTATTACCACCCTGATGATGTTGGTAGACACCACCTACCCAGGGAGGTACTACCACCCTGATGATGTTGGTAGACACCACCTACCCAGGGAGGTACTACCACCCTGATGATGTTGGTAGACACCAACCACCTAGGGAGGTACTACCCTCCTGATGATGTTGGTAGACACCACCTACCCAGGGAGGTACTACCACCCTGATGATGTTGGTAGACACCAACCACCTAGGGAGGTACTACCCTCCTGATGATGTTGGTAGACACCAACCACCCAGGGAGGTACTACCACCCTGATGATGTTGGTAGACACCAACTACCCAGGGAGGTACTACCACCCTGATGATGTTGGTAGACACCAACTGCCCAGGGAGGTACTACCACCCTGATGATGTTGGTAGACACCAACTACCCAGGGAGGTACTACCCTCCTGATGATGTTGGTAGACACCAACCACCTAGGGAGGTACTACCCTCCTGATGATGTTGGTAGACACCAACCACCCAGGGAGGTACTACCACCCTGATGATGTTGGTAGACACGAACTACCCAGGGAGGTACTACCACCCTGATGATGTTGGTAGACATCAACCACCCAGGGAGGTACTACCACCCTGATGATATTGGTAGACACCAACTACCCAAAGAGGTACTACCACCATGATGATGTTGGTAGACACCAACTACCCAGGGAGGTACTACCACCCTGATGATGTTGGTAGACACCAACTACCCAGGGAGGTACTACCCTCCTGATGATGTTGGTAGACACCAACCACCTAGGGAGGTACTACCCTCCTGATGATGTTGGTAGACACCAACCACCCAGGGAGGTACTACCACCTTGATAATGTTGGTAGACACCACCTACCCAGGGAGGTACTACCACCTTGATGATGTTCGTAGGCAACAACCACCCAGGGAGGTACTACCACTCTGATGATGTTGGTAGACACCAACTACCCAGGGAGGTACTACCACCCTGATGATGTTGGTAGACAACAACCACCCAGGGAGGTACTACCCTCCTGATGATGTTGGTAGACACCAACCACCCAGGGAGGTACTACCCTCCTGATGATGTTGGTAGACACCAACCACCCAGGGAGGTACTACCACCTTGATGATGTTGGTAGACACCACCTACCCAGGGAGGTACTACCACCTTGATGATGTTCGTAGACAACAACCACCCAGGGAGGTACTACCACCCTGATGATGTTGGTAGACACCAACTACCCAGGGAGGTACTACCACCCTGATGATGTTGGTAGACACCAACCACCCAGGGAGGTACTACCACCCTGATGATGTTGGTAGACAACAACTACCCAGGAAGATACTACCCTCCTGATGATGTTGGTAGACACCAACTACCCAGTGAGGTACTACCACCCTGATGATGTTGGTAGACAACAACTACCCAGGAAGATACTACCCTCCTAATGATGTTGGTAGACACCAACTACCCAGGGAGGTACAACCACCCTGATGATGTTGGTAGACAACAACTTCCCATGAAGATACTACCCTCCTGATGATGTTGGTAGACACCAACCACCCAGGGAGGTATTACCCTCCTGATGATGTTGGTAGACACCAACTACCCAGGGAGGTACTACCCTCTTGATGATGTTGGTAGACACCAACCACCCGGGGAGGTACTACCACCCTCATGATGTTGGTAGACACCAACCACCCAGGGAGGTACTACCACCCTCATGATGTTGGTAGACACCAACTACCCAGGGAGGTACTACCACCCTGATGATGTTGGTAGACACCAACCACCTAGGGAGGTACTACCCTCCTGATGATGTTGGAAGACACCACCTACCCAGGGAGGTACTACCACCCTGATGATGTTGGTAGACACCACCTACCCAGGGAGGTACTACCACCCTGATGATGTTGGTAGACACCACCTACCCAGGGAGGTACTACCACCCTGATGATGTTGGTAGACACCAACCACCTAGGGAGGTACTACCCTCTTGATGATGTTGGTAGACACCACCTTCCCAGGGAGGTACTACCACCCTGATGATGTTGGTAGACACCACCTACCCAGGGAGGTACTACCACCCTGATGATGTTGGTAGACACAACCTACCCAGGGAGGTACTACCACCCTGATGATGTTGGAAGACACCACCTACCCAGGGAGGTACTACCACCCTGATGATGTTGGTAGACACCACCTACCCAGGGAGGTACTACCACCCTGATGATGTTGGTAGACACCACCTACCCAGGGAGGTACTACCACCCTGATGATGTTGGTAGACACCAACCACCTAGGGAGGTACTACCCTCCTGATGATGTTGGTAGACACCACCTACCCAGGGAGGTACTACCACCCTGATGATGTTGGTAGACACCAACCACCTAGGGAGGTACTACCCTCCTGATGATGTTGGTAGACACCAACCACCCAGGGAGGTACTACCACCCTGATGATGTTGGTAGACACCAACTACCCAGGGAGGTACTACCACCCTGATGATGTTGGTAGACACCAACTGCCCAGGGAGGTACTACCACCCTGATGATGTTGGTAGACACCAACTACCCAGGGAGGTACTACCCTCCTGATGATGTTGGTAGACACCAACCACCTAGGGAGGTACTACCCTCCTGATGATGTTGGTAGACACCAACCACCCAGGGAGGTACTACCACCCTGATGATATTGGTAGACACCAACTACCCAAAGAGGTACTACCACCATGATGATGTTGGTAGACACCAACTACCCAGGGAGGTACTACCACCCTGATGATGTTGGTAGACACCAACCACCCAGGGAGGTACTACCACCCTGATGATATTGGTACACACCAACTACCCAAAGAGTTACTACCACCATGATGATGTTGGTAGACACCAACTACCCAGGGAGGTACTACCACCCTGATGATGTTGGTAGACACCAACTACCCAGGGAGGTACTACCCTCCTGATGATGTTGGTAGACACCAACCACCTAGGGAGGTACTACCCTCCTGATGATGTTGGTAGACACCAACCACCCAGGGAGGTACTACCACCTTGATAATGTTGGTAGACACCACCTACCCAGGGAGGTACTACCACCTTGATGATGTTCGTAGGCAACAACCGCCCAGGGAGGTACTACCACCCTGATGATGTTGGTAGACACCAACTACCCAGGGAGGTACTACCACCCTGATGATGTTGGTAGACAACAACCACCCAGGGAGGTACTACCCTCCTGATGATGTTGGTAGACACCAACCACCCAGGGAGGTACTACCCTCCTGATGATGTTGGTAGACACCAACCACCCAGGGAGGTACTACCACCTTGATGATGTTGGTAGACACCACCTACCCAGGGAGGTACTACCGCCTTGATGATGTTCGTAGACAACAACCACCCAGGGAGGTACTACCACCCTGATGATGTTGGTAGACACCAACTACCCAGGGAGGTACTACCACCCTGATGATGTTGGTAGACACCAACCACCCAGGGAGGTACTACCACCCTGATGATGTTGGTAGACAACAACTACCCAGGAAGATACTACCCTCCTGATGATGTTGGTAGACACCAACTACCCAGGGAGGTACTACCACCCTGATGATGTTGGTAGACAACAACTACCCAGGAAGATACTACCCTCCTAATGATGTTGGTAGACACCAACTACCCAGGGAGGTACTACCACCCTGATGATGTTGGTAGACAACAACTTCCCATGAAGATACTACCCTCCTGATGATGTTGGTAGACACCAACCACCCAGGGAGGTATTACCCTCCTGATGCTGTTGGTAGACACCAACTACCCAGGGAGGTACTACCCTCTTCATGATGTTGGTAGACACCAACCACCCGGGGAGGTACTACCACCCTCATGATTTTGGTAGACACCAACCACCCAGGGAGGTACTACCACCCTCATGATGTTGGTAGACACCAACTACCCAGGGAGGTACTACCACCCTGATGATGTTGGTAGACACCACCTACCCAGGGAGGTACTACCACCCTGATGTTGATAGACACCACCTACCCAGGGAGGTACTACCACCCTGATGATGTTGGTAGACACCACCTACCCAGGGAGGTACTACCATCCTGATGATGTTGGTAGACAGCAACTACCCAGGGAGGTACTACCCTCCTGATGATGTTGGTAGACACTACCTACCCAGGGAGGTACTACTACCCAGATGATGTTGGTAGACACCACATACCCAGGGAGGTACTACCATCCTGATGATGATGGTAGACAGCAACTACACAGGGAGGTACTACCCTCCTGATGATGTTGGTAGACACCATCCACCCAGGGAGGTACTACCATCCTGATGATGTTGGTAGACAGCAACTACCCAGGGAGGTACTACCATCCTGATGATGTTGGTAGACACCAACCACCCAGGGAGGTACTACCACCCTGATGATGTTGGTAGACACCACCTACTCAGGGAGGTACTACCACCCTGATGATGTTGGTAGACACCATCTACCCAGAGAGGTACTACCACCCTGATGATGTTGGTAGACACCACCTTCCCAGGGAGGTACTACCCTTCTGATGATGTTGGTAGACACCACCTACCGAGGGAGGTACTACCACCCAGATGATGTTGGTAGACACCATCCACCCAGGGAGGTACTACCATCCTGATGATGTTGGAAGACACCAACCATACAGGGAGGTACTACCCTCCTGATGATGTTGGTAGACACCAACCACCCAGGGAGGTACTACCATCCTGATGATGTTGGTAGACACCACCTACCCAGGGAGGTACTACCATCCTGATGATGTTGGTAGACACCACCTACCCAGGGAGGTACTACCACCCTGATGATGTTGGTAGACACCATCCACCCAGGGAGGTACTACCACCATGATGATGTTGGTAGACACCACCTACCCAGGGAGATGCTACCCTCCTCATGATGTTGGCAGACAGCAACTACCCAGGGAGGTACTACCAACCTGATGATGCTGCTAGACAGCAACCACCCAGGGAGATGCTACCCTCCTGATGATGTTGGTAGACAACAACTTCCCAGGGAGATGCTACCCTCCTCATGATGTTGGAAGACAGCAACTACCCAGGGAGGTACTACCCTCCTCATGATGTTGGTAGACAGCAACTACCCAGGGAGGTACTACCCTCCTCATGATGTTGGTAGACAACAACTACCCAGGGAGATACTACCCTCCTGATGATGTTGGTAGGCAGCAACTACCCAGGGAGGTACTACCCTCCTCATCATGTTGGTAGACAGCAACCACCCAGGGAGGTACTACCCTCCTCATGATGTTGGTAGACAACAACTACCCAGGGAGGTACTACCCTCCTGATGATGTTGGTAGGCAGCAACTACCCAGGGAGGTACTACCACCCTGATGATGTTGGTAGACACCAACTACCCAGGGAGGTACTACCCTCCTGATGATGTTGGTAGACACCAACCACCCAGGGAGGTACTACCCTCCTGATGATGTTGCTAGACACCAACCACCCAGGGAGGTACTACCACCTTGATAATGTTGGTAGACACCACCTACCCAGGGAGGGACTACCACCTTGATGATGTTCGTAGGCAACAACCACTCAGGGAGGTACTACCACCCTGATGATGTTGGTAGACACCAACGACCCAGGGAGGTACTACCACCCTGATGATGTTGGTAGACAACAACCACCCAGGGAGGTACTACCCTCCTGATGATGTTGGTAGACACCAACCACCCAGGGAGGTACTACCCTCCTGATGATGTTGGTAGACACCAACCACCCAGGGAGGTACTACCACCTTGATGATGTTGGTAGACACCACCTACCCAGGGAGGTACTACCACCTTGATGATGTTCGTAGACAACAACCACCCAGGGAGGTACTACCACCCTGATGATGTTGGTAGACACCAACTACCCAGGGAGGTACTACCACCCTGATGATGTTGGTAGACACCAACCACCCAGGGAGGTACTACCACCCTGATGATGTTGGTAGACAACAACTACCCAGGAAGATACTACCCTCCTGATGATGTTGGTAGACACCAACTACCCAGGGAGGTACTACCACCCTGATGATGTTGGTAGACAACAACTACCCAGGAAGATACTACCCTCCTAATGATGTTGGTAGACACCAACTACCCAGGGAGGTACTACCACCCTGATGATGTTGGTAGACAACAACTGCCCATGAAGATACTACCCTCCTGATGATGTTGGTAGACACCAACCACCCAGGGAGGTACTACCCTCCTGATGATGTTGGTAGACACCAACTACCCAGGGAGGTACTACCCTCTTGATGATGTTGGTAGACACCAACCACCCGGGGAGGTACTACCACCCTCATGATGTTGGTAGACACCAACCACCCAGGGAGGTACTACCACCCTCATGATGTTGGTAGACACCAACTACCCAGGGAGGTACTACCACCCTGATGATGTTGGTAGACACCACCTACCCAGGGACGTACTACCACCCAGATGTTGATAGACACCACCTACCCAGGGAGGTACTACCACCCTGATGATGTTGGTAGACACCACCTACCCAGGGAGGTACTACCATCCTGATGATGTTGGTAGACAGCAACTACCCAGGGAGGTACTACCCTCCTGATGATGTTGGTAGACACTACCTACCCAGGGAGGTACTACTACCCTGATGATGTTGGTAGACACCACATACCCAGGGACGTACTACCATCCTGATGATGATGGTAGACAGCAACTACCCAGGGAGGTACTACCCTCCTGATGATGTTGGTAGACACCATCCACCCAGGGAGGTACTACCATCCTGATGATGTTGGTAGACAGCTACTACCCAGGGAGGTACTACCATCTTGATGATGTTGGTAGACACCAACCACCCTGGGAGGTACTACCACCCTGATGATGTTGGTAGACACCACCTACTCAGGGAGGTACTACCACCCTGATGATGTTGGTAGACACCATCTACCCAGAGAGGTACTACCACCCTGATGATGTTGGTAGACACCACCTACCCAGGGAGGTACTACCACCCTGATGATGTTGGTAGACACCACCTACCCAGGGAGGTACTACCACCCTGATGATGTTGGTAGACACCAACCACCTAGGGAGGTACTACCCTCCTGATGATGTTGGTAGACACCACCTACCCAGGGAGGTACTACCACCCTGATGATGTTGGTAGACACCAACCACCTAGGGAGGTACTACCCTCCTGATGATGTTGGTAGACACCAACCACCCAGGGAGGTACTACCACCCTGATGATGTTGGTAGACACCAACCACCCAGGGAGGTACTACCACCCTGATGATGTTGGTAGACACCAACCACCCAGGGAGGTACTACCACCCTGATGATGTTGGTAGACACCAACCACCCAGGGAGGTACTACCACCCTGATGATGTTGGTAGACACCAACCACCCAGGGAGGTACTACCACCCTGATGATGTTGGTAGACACCACCTACCCAGGGAGGTACTACCACCCTGATGATGTTGGTAGACACCACCTACCCAGGGAGGTACTACCACCCTGATGATGTTGGTAGACACCAACCACCTAGGGAGGTACTACCCTCCTGATGATGTTGGTAGACACCACCTACCCAGGGAGGTACTACCACCCTGATGATGTTGGTAGACACCACCTACCCAGGGAGGTACTACCACCCTGATGATGTTGGTAGACACCACCTACCCAGGGAGGTATTACCACCCTGATGATGTTGGTAGACACCACCTACCCAGGGAGGTACTACCACCCTGATGATGTTGGTAGACACCACCTACCCAGGGAGGTACTACCACCCTGATGATGTTGGTAGACACCACCTACCCAGGGAGGTACTACCACCCTGATGATGTTGGTAGACACCACCTACCCAGGGAGGTATTACCACCCTGATGATGTTGGTAGACACCACCTACCCAGGGAGGTACTACCACCCTGATGATGTTGGTAGACACCACCTACCCAGGGAGGTACTACCACCCTGATGATGTTGGTAGACACCAACTACCCAGGGAGGTACTACCCTCCTGATGATGTTGGTAGACACCACCTACCCAGGGAGGTACTACCACCCTGATGATGTTGGTAGACACCAACCACCTAGGGAGGTACTACCCTCCTGATGATGTTGGTAGACACCAACCACCCAGGGAGGTACTACCACCCTGATGATGTTGGTAGACACCAACTACCCAGGGAGGTACTACCACCCTGATGATGTTGGTAGACACCAACTGCCCAGGGAGGTACTACCACCCTGATGATGTTGGTAGACACCAACTACCCAGGGAGGTACTACCCTCCTGATGATGTTGGTAGACACCAACCACCTAGGGAGGTACTACCCTCCTGATGATGTTGGTAGACACCAACCACCCAGGGAGGTACTACCACCCTGATGATGTTGGTAGACACGAACTACCCAGGGAGGTACTACCACCCTGATGATGTTGGTAGACATCAACCACCCAGGGAGGTACTACCACCCTGATGATATTGGTAGACACCAACTACCCAAAGAGGTACTACCACCCTGATGATGTTGGTAGACACCAACTACCCAGGGAGGTACTACCACCCTGATGATGTTGGTAGACACCAACTACCCAGGGAGGTACTACCCTCCTGATGATGTTGGTAGACACCAACCACCTAGGGAGGTACTACCCTCCTGATGATGTTGGTAGACACCAACCACCCAGGGAGGTACTACCACCTTGATAATGTTGGTAGACACCACCTACCCAGGGAGGTACTACCACCTTGATGATGTTCGTAGGCAACAACCACCCAGGGAGGTACTACCACCCTGATGATGTTGGTAGACACCAACTACCCAGGGAGGTACTACCACCCTGATGATGTTGGTAGACAACAACCACCCAGGGAGGTACTACCCTCCTGATGATGTTGGTAGACACCAACCACCCAGGGAGGTACTACCCTCCTGATGATGTTGGTAGACACCAACCACCCAGGGAGGTACTACCACCTTGATGATGTTGGTAGACACCACCTACCCAGGGAGGTACTACCACCTTGATGATGTTCGTAGACAACAACCACCCAGGGAGGTACTACCACCCTGATGATGTTGGTAGACACCAACTACCCAGGGAGGTACTACCACCCTGATGATGTTGGTAGACACCAACCACCCAGGGAGGTACTACCACCCTGATGATGTTGGTAGACAACAACTACCCAGGAAGATACTACCCTCCTGATGATGTTGGTAGACACCAACTACCCAGGGAGGTACTACCACCCTGATGATGTTGGTAGACAACAACTACCCAGGAAGATACTACCCTCCTAATGATGTTGGTAGACACCAACTACCCAGGGAGGTACTACCACCCTGATGATGTTGGTAGACAACAACTTCCCATGAAGATACTACCCTCCTGATGATGTTGGTAGACACCAACCACCCAGGGAGGTACTACCCTCCTGATGATGTTGGTAGACACCAACTACCCAGGGAGGTACTACCCTCTTGATGATGTTGGTAGACACCAACCACCCGGGGAGGTACTACCACCCTCATGATGTTGGTAGACACCAACCACCCAGGGAGGTACTACCACCCTCATGATGTTGGTAGACACCAACTACCCAGGGAGGTACTACCACCCTGATGATGTTGGTAGACACCAACCACCCTAGGGAGGTACTACCCTCCTGATGATGTTGGTAGACACCACCTACCCAGGGAGGTACTACCACCCTGATGATGTTGGTAGACACCACCTACCCAGGGAGGTACTACCACCCTGATGATGTTGGTAGACACCACCTACCCAGGGAGGTACTACCACCCTGATGATGTTGGTAGACACCAACCACCTAGGGAGGTACTACCCTCATGATGATGTTGGTAGACACCACCTACCCAGGGAGGTACTACCACCCTGATGATGTTGGTAGACACCACCTACCCAGGGAGGTACTACCACCCTGATGATGTTGGTAGACACCACCTACCCAGGGAGGTACTACCATCCTGATGATGTTGGTAGACACCACCTACCCAGGGAGGTACTACCACCCTGATGATGTTGGTAGACACCACCTACCCAGGGAGGTACTACCACCCTGATGATGTTGGTAGACACCACCTACCCAGGGAGGTACTACCACCCTGATGATGTTGGTAGACACCAACCACCCAGGGAGGTACTACCCTCCTGATGATGTTGGTAGACACCAACCACCCAGGGAGGTACTACCATCCTGATGAGGTTGGTAGACACCAACCTACCCAGGGAGGTACTACCACCCTGATGATGTGGGTAGACACCAACCACCCAGGGAGGTACTACCACCCTGATGATGTTGGTAGACACCAACTACCCAGGGAGGTACTACCACCCTGATGATGTTGGTAGACACCAACTACCCAGGGAGGTACTACCACCCTGATGATGTTGGTAGACACCAACAACCCAGGGAGGTACTACCCTCCTGATGATGTTGGTAGACACCAACCACCCAGGGAGGTACTACCCTCCTGATGATGTTGGTAGACACCAACCACCCAGGGAGGTACTACCCTCCTGATGATGTTGGTAGACACCAACCACCCAGGGAGGTACTACCCTCCTGATGATGTTGGTAGACACCAACCACCCAGGGAGGTACTACCCTCTTGATGATGTTGGTAGACACCAACCACCCAGGGAGGTACTACCATCCTGATGATGTTGGTAGACATCACCTACCCAGGGAGGTACTACCACCCTGATGATGTTGGTAGACACCAACTACCCAGGGAGGTACTACCACCCTGATGATGTTGGTAGACACCAACTACCCAGGGATGTACTACCCTCCTGATGATGTTGGTAGACACCAACCACCTAGGGAGGTACTACCCTCCTGATGATGTTGGTAGACACCAACCACCCAGGGAGGTACTACCACCTTGATAATGTTGGTAGACACCACCTACCCAGGGAGGTACTACCACCTTGATGATGTTCGTAGGCAACAACCACCCAGGGAGGTACTACCACCCTGATGATGTTGGTAGACACCAACTACCCAGGGAGGTACTACCACCCTGATGATGTTGGTAGACAACAACCACCCAGGGAGGTACTACCCTCCTGATGATGTTGGTAGACACCAACCACCCAGGGAGGTACTACCCTCCTGATGATGTTGGTAGACACCAACCACCCAGGGAGGTACTACCACCTTGATGATGTTGGTAGACACCACCTACCCAGGGAGGTACTACCACCTTGATGATGTTCGTAGACAACAACCACCCAGGGAGGTACTACCACCCTGATGATGTTGGTAGACACCAACTTCCCAGGGAGGTACTACCACCCTGATGATGTTGGTAGCACTACCACCCTGATGATGTTGGTAGACAACAACTACCCAGGAAGATACTACCCTCCTAATGATGTTGGTAGACACCAACCACCCAGGGAGGTACTACCCTCCTGATGATGTTGGTAGACACCAACTACCCAGGGAGGTACTACCCTCTTGATGATGTTGGTAGACACCAACCACCCGGGGAGGTACTACCACCCTCATGATGTTGGTAGACACCAACCACCCAGGGAGGTACTACCACCCTCATGATGTTGGTAGACACCAACTACCCAGGGAGGTACTACCACCCTGATGTTGATAGACACCACCTACCCAGGGAGGTACTACCACCCTGATGTTGATAGACACCACCTACCCAGGGAGGTACTACCACCCTGATGATGTTGGTAGACACCACCTACCCAGGGAGGTACTACCATCCTGATGATGTTGGTAGACAGCAACTACCCAGGGAGGTACTACCCTCCTGATGATGTTGGTAGACACTACCTACCCAGGGAGGTACTACTACCCAGATGATGTTGGTAGACACCACATACCCAGGGAGGTACTACCATCCTGATGATGATGGTAGACAGCAACTACACAGGGAGGTACTACCCTCCTGATGATGTTGGTAGACACCATCCACCCAGGGAGGTACTGAGGTACTACCACCCTGATGATGTTGGTAGACACCACCTACCCAGGGAGGTACTACCCTCCTGATGATGTTGGTAGACACCACCTACCCAGGGAGATACTACCACCCTGATGATGTTGGTAGACACCATCCACCCAGGGAGGTACTACCATCCTGATGATGTTGGAAGACACCAACCACCCAGGGAGGTACTACCCTGCTGATGATGTTGGTAGACACCAACCACCCAGGGAGGTACTACCATCCTGATGATGTTAGTAGACACCACCTACCCAGGGAGGTACTACCATCCTGATGATGTTTGTAGACACCACCTACCCAGGGAGGTACTACCACCCTGATGATGTTGGTAGACACCCTCCACCCAGGGAGGTACTACCACCATGATGATGTTGGTAGACACCACCTACCCAGGGAGATGCTACCCTCCTCATGATGTTGGCAGACAGCAACTACCCAGGGAGGTACTACCAACCTGATGATGCTGCTAGACAGCAACCACCCAGGGAGATGCTACCCTCCTGATGATGTTGGTAGACAACAACTACCCAGGGAGATGCTACCCTCCTCATGATGTTGGAAGACAGAAACTACCCAGGGAGGTACTACCCTCCTCATGATGTTGGTAGACAGCAACTACCCAGGGAGGTACTACCCTCCTCATGATGTTGGTGGACAACAACTACCCAGGGAGGTACTACCCTCCTGATGATGTTGGTAGGCAGCAACTACCCAGGGAGGTACTACCCTCCTCATCATGTTGGTAGACAGCAACCACCCAGGGAGGTACTACCCTCCTCATGATGTTGGTAGACAACAACTACCCAGGGAGGTACTACCACCCTGATGATGTTGGTAGACACCAACTCCCCAGGGAGGTACTACCCTCCTGATGATGTTGGTAGACACCAACCACCCAGGGAGGTACTACCACCTTGATAATGTTGGTAGACACCACCTACCCAGGGAGGTACTAGCACCTTGATGATGTTCGTAGGCAACAACCACTCAGGGAGGTACTACCACCCTGATGATGTTGGTAGACACCAACTACCCAGGGAGGTACTACCACCCTGATGATGTTGGTAGACAGCAACCACCCAGGGAGGTACTACCCTCCTGATGATGTTGGTAGACACCAACCACCCAGGGAGGTACTACCCTCCTGATGATGTTGGTAGACACCAACCACCCAGGGAGGTACTACCACCTTGATGATGTTGGTAGACACCACCTACCCAGGGAGGTACTACCACCTTGATGATGTTCGTAGACAACAACCACCCAGGGAGGTACTACCACCCTGATGATGTTGGTAGACACCAACTACCCAGGGAGGTACTACCACCCTGACGATGTTGGTAGACACCAACCACCCAGGGAGGTACTAACCAACCACCCAGGGAGGTACTACCACCCTCATGATGTTGGTAGACACCAACTACCCAGGGAGGTACTACCACTCTCATGATGTTGGTAGACACCACCTACCCAGGGACGTACTACCACCCTGATGTTGATAGACACCACCTACCCAGGGAGGTACTACCACCCTGATGATGTTGGTAGACACCACCTACCCAGGGAGGTACTACCATCCTGATGATGTTGGTAGACAGCAACTACCCAGGGAGGTACTACCCTCCTGATGATGTTGGTAGACACTACCTACCCAGGGAGGTACTACTACCCTGATGATGTTGGTAGACACACATACCCAGGGAGGTACTACCATCCTGATGATGATGGTAGACAGCAACTACCCAGGGAGGTACTACCCTCCTGATGATGTTGGTAGACACCATCCACCCAGGGAGGTACTACCATCCTGATGATGTTGGTAGACAGCAACTACCCAGGGAGGTTCTACCATCCTGATGATGTTGGTAGACACCAACCACCCTGGGAGGTACTACCACCCTGATGATGTTGGTAGACACCACCTACTCAGGGAGGTACTACCACCCTGATGATGTTGGTAGACACCATCTACCCAGAGAGGTACTACCACCCTGATGATGTTGGTAGACACCACCTACCCAGGGAGGTACTACCCTCCTGATGATGTTGGTAGACACCACCTACCCAGGGAGGTACTACCACCCTGATGATGTTGGTAGACACCATCCACCCAGGGAGGTACTACCATCCTGATGATGTTGGAAGACACCAACCACCCAGGGAGGTACTACCCTCCTGATGATGTTGGTAGACACCAACCACCCAGGGAGGTACTACCATCCTGATGATGTTGGTAGACACCACCTACCCAGGGAGGTACTACCATCCTGATGATGTTGGTAGACACCACCTACCCAGGGAGGTACTACCACCCTGATGATGTTGGTAGACACCATCCACCCAGGGAGGTACTACCACCATGATGATGTTGGTAGACACCACCTACCCAGGGAGATGCTACCCTCCTCATGATGTTGGCAGACAGCAACTACCCAGGGAGGTACTACCAACCTGATGATGCTGCTAGACAGCAACCACCCAGGGAGATGCTACCCTCCTGATGATGTTGGTAGACAACAACTACCCAGGGAGATGCTACCCTCCTCATGATGTTGGAAGACAGCAACTACCCAGGGAGGTACTACCCTCCTCATGATGTTGGTAGACAGCAACTACCCAGGGAGGTACTACCCTCCTCATGATGTTGGTAGACAACTACTACCCAGGGAGGTACTACCCTCCTGATGATGTTGGTAGGCAGCAACTACCCAGGGAGGTACTACCCTCCTCATCATGTTGGTAGACAGCAACCACCCAGGGAGGTACTACCCTCCTCATGATGTTGGTAGACAACAACTACCCAGGGAGGTACTACCCTCCTGATGATGTTGGTAGGCAGCAACTACCCATGGAAGTACTACCACCCTGATGATGTTGGTAGACACCAACTACCCAGGGAGGTACTACCCTCCTGATGATGTTGGTAGACACCAACCACCCAGGGAGGTACTACCACCTTGATAATGTTGGTAGACACCACCTACCTAGGGAGGTACTACCACCTTGATGATGTTCGTAGGCAACAACCACTCAGGGAGGTACTACCACCCTGATGATGTTGGTAGACACCAACTACCCAGAGAGGTACTACCACCCTGATGATGTTGGTAGACAGCAACCACCCAGGGAGGTACTACCCTCCTGATGATGTTGGTAGACACCAACCACCCAGGGAGGTACTACCCTCCTGATGATGTTGGTAGACACCAACCACCCAGGGAGGTACTACCACCTTGATGATGTTCGTAGACAACACCCACCCAGGGAGGTACTACCACCCTGATGATGTTGGTAGACACCAACTACCCAGGGAGGTACTACCACCCTGATGATGTTGGTAGACACCAACCACCCAGTGAGGTACTACCACCCTGATGATGTTGGTGGACAACAACTACCCAGGAAGATACTACCCTCCTGATGATGTTGGTAGACACCAACTACCCAGGGAGGTAGTACCACCCTGATGATGTTGGTAGACAACAACTACCCAGGAAGATACTACCCTCCTAATGATGTTGGTAGACACCAACTACCCAGGGAGATACTACAACCCTGATGATGTTGGTAGACAACAACTACCCATGAAGATACTACCCTCCTGATGATGTTGGTAGACACCAACCACCCAGGGAGGTACTACCCTCCTGATGATATTGGTAGACACCAACTACCCAGGGAGGTACTACCCTCTTGATGATGTTGGTAGACACCAACCACACGGGGAGGTACTACCACCCTCATGATGTTGGTAGACACCAACCACCCAGGGAGGTACTACCACCCTCATGATGTTGGTAGACACCAACTACCCAGGGAGGTACTACCACTCTCATGATGTTGGTAGACACCACCTACCCAGGGACGTACTACCACCCTGATGTTGATAGACACCACCTACCCAGGGAGGTACTACCACCCTGATGATGTTGGTAGACACCACCTACCCAGGGAGGTACTACCATCCTGATGATGTTGGTAGACAGCAACTACCCAGGGAGGTACTACCCTCCTGATGATGTTGGTAGACACTACCTACCCAGGGAGGTACTACTACCCTGATGATGTTGGTAGACACACATACCCAGGGAGGTACTACCATCCTGATGATGATGGTAGACAGCAACTACCCAGGGAGGTACTACCCTCCTGATGATGTTGGTAGACACCATCCACCCAGGGAGGTACTACCATCCTGATGATGTTGGTAGACAGCAACTACCCAGGGAGGTTCTACCATCCTGATGATGTTGGTAGACACCAACCACCCTGGGAGGTACTACCACCCTGATGATGTTGGTAGACACCACCTACTCAGGGAGGTACTACCACCCTGATGATGTTGGTAGACACCATCTACCCAGAGAGGTACTACCACCCTGATGATGTTGGTAGACACCACCTACCCAGGGAGGTACTACCCTCCTGATGATGTTGGTAGACACCACCTACCCAGGGAGGTACTACCACCCTGATGATGTTCGTAGACACCATCCACCCAGGAAGGTACTACCATCCTGATGATGTTTAGGGAGGTACTACCCTCCTGATGATGTTGGTAGACACCAACCACCCAGGGAGGTACTACCACCTTGATAATGTTGGTAGACACCACCTACCCAGGGAGGTACTACCACCTTGATGATGTTCGTAGGCAACAACCACCCAGGGAGGTACTACCACCCTGATGATGTTGGTAGACACCAACTACCCAGGGAGGTACTACCACCCTGATGATGTTGGTAGACAACAACCACCCAGGGAGGTACTACCCTCCTGATGATGTTGGTAGACACCAACCACCCAGGGAGGTACTACCCTCCTGATGATGTTGGTAGACACCAACCACCCAGGGAGGTACTACCACCTTGATGATGTTGGTAGACACCACCTACCCAGGGAGGTACTACCACCTTGATGATGTTCGTAGACAACAACCACCCAGGGAGGTACTACCACCCTGATGATGTTGGTAGACAACAACTTCCCATGAAGATACTACCCTCCTGATGATGTTGGTAGACACCAACCCCCCAGGGAGGTACTACCCTCCTGATGATGTTGGTAGACACCAACTACCCAGGGAGGTACTACCCTCTTGATGATGTTGGTAGACACCAACCACCCGGGGAGGTACTACCACCCTCATGATGTTGGTAGACACCAACCACCCAGGGAGGTACTACCACCCTCATGATGTTGGTAGACACCAACTACCCAGGGAGGTACTACCACCCTGATGATGTTGGTAGACACCACCTACCCAGGGAGGTACTACCACCCTGATGTTGATAGACACCACCTACCCAGGGAGGTACTACCACCCTGATGATGTTGGTAGACACCACCTACCCAGGGAGGTACTACCATCCTGATGATGTTGGTAGACAGCAACTACCCAGGGAGGTAGTACCCTCCTGATGATGTTGGTAGACTCTACCTACCCAGGGAGGTACTACTACCCTGATGATGTTGGTAGACACCACATACCCAGGGAGGTACTACCATCCTGATGATGATGGTAGACAGCAACTACCCAATGAGGTACTACCCTCCTGATGATGTTGGTAGACACCATCCACCCAGGGAGGTACTACCATCCTGATGATGTTGGTAGACAGCAACTACCCAGGGAGGTACTACCATCCTGATGATGTTGGTAGACACCAACCACCCAGGGAGGTACAACCACCCTGATGATGTTGGTAGACACCACCTACTCAGGGAGGTACTACCACCCTGATGATGTTGGTAGACACCATCTACCCAGAGAGGTACTACCACCCTGATTATGTTGGTAGACACCACCTACCCAGGGAGGTACTACCCTCCTGATGATGTTGGTAGACACCTACCATCCTGATGATGTTGGTAGACAGCAACTACCCAGGGAGGTACTACCATCTTGATGATGTTGGTAGACACCAACCACCCTGGGAGGTACTACCACCCTGATGATGTTGGTAGACACCACCTACTCAGGGAGGTACTACCACCCTGATGATGTTGGTAGACACCATCTACCCAGAGAGGTACTACCTACCCAGGGAGGTACTACCACCCTGATGATGTTGGTAGACACCATCCACCCAGGGAGGTTCTACCATCCTGATGATGTTGGAAGACACCAACCACCCAGGGAGGTACTACCCTCCTGATGATGTTGGTAGACACCAACCACCCAGGGAGGTACTACCATCCTGATGATGTTGGTAGACACCACCTACCCAGGGAGGTACTACCATCCTGATGATGTTGGTAGACACCACCTACCCAGGGAGGTACTACAACCCTGATGATGTTGGTAGACACCATCCACCCAGGGAGGTACTACCACCATGATGATGTTGGTAGACACCACCTACCCAGGGAGATGCTACCCTCCTCATGATGTTGGCAGACAGCAACTACCCAGGGAGGTACTACCAACCTGATGATGCTGCTAGACAGCAACCACCCAGGGAGATGCTACCCTCCTGATGATGTTGGTAGACAACAACTACCCAGGGAGATGCTACCCTCCTCATGATGTTGGAAGACAGAAACTACCCAGGGAGGTACTACCCTCCTCATGATGTTGGTAGACAGCAACTACCCAGGGAGGTACTACCCTCCTCATGATGTTGGTGGACAACAACTACCCAGGGAGGTACTACCCTCCTGATGATGTTGGTAGGCAGCAACTACCCAGGGAGGTACTACCCTCCTCATCATGTTGGTAGACAGCAACCACCCAGGGAGGTACTACCCTCCTCATGATGTTGGTAGACAACAACTACCCAGGGAGGTACTACCCTCCTGATGATGTTGGTAGGCAGCAACTACCCAGGGAGGTACTACCACCCTGATGATGTTGGTAGACACCAACTACCCAGGGAGGTACTACCCTCCTGATGATGTTGGTAGACACCAACCACCCAGGGAGGTACTACCACCTTGATAATGTTGGTAGACACCACCTACCCAGGGAGGTACTAGCACCTTGATGATGTTCGTAGGCAACAACCACTCAGGGAGGTACTACCACCCTGATGATGTTGGTAGACACCAACTACCCAGGGAGGTACTACCACCCTGATGATGTTGGTAGACAGCAACCACCCAGGGAGGTACTACCCTCCTGATGATGTTGGTAGACACCAACCACCCAGGGAGGTACTACCCTCCTGATGATGTTGGTAGACACCAACCACCCAGGGAGGTACTACCACCTTGATGATGTTGGTAGACACCACCTACCCAGGGAGGTACTACCACCTTGATGATGTTCGTAGACAACAACCACCCAGGGAGGTACTACCACCCTGATGATGTTGGTAGACACCAACTACCCAGGGAGGTACTACCACCCTGACGATGTTGGTAGACACCAACCACCCAGGGAGGTACTACCCTCCTGATGATGTTGGTAGACACCAACCACCCAGGGAGGTACTACCATCCTGATGATGTTGGTAGACACCACATACCCAGGGAGGTACTACCATCCTGATGATGTTTGTAGACACCACCTACCCAGGGAGGTACTACCACCCTGATGATGTTGGTAGACACCATCCACCCAGGGAGGTACTACCACCATGATGATGTTGGTAGACACCACCTACCCAGGGAGATGCTACCCTCCTCATGATGTTGGCAGACAGCAACTACCCAGGGAGGTACTACCAACCTGATGATGCTGCTAGACAGCAACCACCCAGGGAGATGCTACCCTCCTGATGATGTTGGTAGACAACAACTACCCAGGGAGATGCTACCCTCCTCATGATGTTGGAAGACAGCAACTACCCAGGGAGGTACTACCCTCCTCATGATGTTGGTAGACAGCAACTACCCAGGGAGGTACTACCCTCCTCATGATGTTGGTAGACAACTACTACCCAGGGAGGTACTACCCTCCTGATGATGTTGGTAGGCAGCAACTACCCAGGGAGGTACTACCCTCCTCATCATGTTGGTAGACAGCAACCACCCAGGGAGGTACTACCCTCCTCATGATGTTGGTAGACAACAACTACCCAGGGAGGTACTACCCTCCTGATGATGTTGGTAGGCAGCAACTACCCATGGAAGTACTACCACCCTGATGATGTTGGTAGACACCAACTACCCAGGGAGGTACTACCCTCCTGATGATGTTGGTAGACACCAACCACCCAGGGAGGTACTACCACCTTGATAATGTTGGTAGACACCACCTACCTAGGGAGGTACTACCACCTTGATGATGTTCGTAGGCAACAACCACTCAGGGAGGTACTACCACCCTGATGATGTTGGTAGACACCAACTACCCAGGGAGGTACTACCACCCTGATGATGTTGGTAGACAGCAACCACCCAGGGAGGTACTACCCTCCTGATGATGTTGGTAGACACCAACCACCCAGGGAGGTACTACCCTCCTGATGATGTTGGTAGACACCAACCACCCAGGGAGGTACTACCACCTTGATGATGTTGGTAGACACCACCTACCCAGGGAGGTACTACCACCTTGATGATGTTCGTAGACAACACCCACCCAGGGAGGTACTACCACCCTGATGATGTTGGTAGACACCAACTACCCAGGGAGGTACTACCACCCTGATGATGTTGGTAGACACCAACCACCCAGTGAGGTACTACCACCCTGATGATGTTGGTAGACAACAACTACCCAGGAAGATACTACCCTCCTGATGATGTTGGTAGACACCAACTACCCAGGGAGGTAGTACCACCCTGATGATGTTGGTAGACAACAACTACCCAGGAAGATACTACCCTCCTAATGATGTTGGTAGACACCAACTACCCAGGGAGGTACTACAACCCTGATGATGTTGGTAGACAACAACTACCCATGAAGATACTACCCTCCTGATGATGTTGGTAGACACCAACCACCCAGGGAGGTACTACCCTCCTGATGATATTGGTAGACACCAACTACCCAGGGAGGTACTACCCTCTTGATGATGTTGGTAGACACCAACCACACGGGGAGGTACTACCACCCTCATGATGTTGGTAGACACCAACCACCCAGGGAGGTACTACCACCCTCTTGATGTTGGTAGACACCAACTACCCAGGGAGGTACTACCACTCTCATGATGTTGGTAGACACCACCTACCCAGGGACGTACTACCACCCTGATGTTGATAGACACCACCTACCCAGGGAGGTACTACCACCCTGATGATGTTGGTAGACACCACCTACCCAGGGAGGTACTACCATCCTGATGATGTTGGTAGACAGCAACTACCCAGGGAGGTACTACCCTCCTGATGATGTTGGTAGACACTACCTACCCAGGGAGGTACTACTACCCTGATGATGTTGGTAGACACACATACCCAGGGAGGTACTACCATCCTGATGATGATGGTAGACAGCAACTACCCAGGGAGGTACTACCCTCCTGATGATGTTGGTAGACACCATCCACCCAGGGAGGTACTACCATCCTGATGATGTTGGTAGACAGCAACTACCCAGGGAGGTTCTACCATCCTGATGATGTTGGTAGACACCAACCACCCTGGGAGGTACTACCACCCTGATGATGTTGGTAGACACCACCTACTCAGGGAGGTACTACCACCCTGATGATGTTGGTAGACACCATCTACCCAGAGAGGTACTACCACCCTGATGATGTTGGTAGACACCACCTACCCAGGGAGGTACTACCCTCCTGATGATGTTGGTAGACACCACCTACCCAGGGAGGTACTACCACCCTGATGATGTTGGTAGACACCATCCACCCAGGGAGGTTCTACCATCCTGATGATGTTGGAAGACACCAACCACCAAGGGAGGTACTACCATCCTGATGATGTTGGTAGACACCACCTACCCAGGGAGGTACTACCATCCTGATGATGTTGGTAGACACCAACCACCAAGGGAGGTACTACCATCCTGATGATGTTGGTAGACACCAACCACCAAGGGAGGTACTACCATCCTGATGATGTTGGTAGACACCACCTACCCAGGGAGGTAC
This sequence comes from Cherax quadricarinatus, assembly GCF_038502225.1. Lineage (NCBI taxonomy): Eukaryota > Metazoa > Arthropoda > Malacostraca > Decapoda > Parastacidae > Cherax > Cherax quadricarinatus. The sequence continues at coordinate 1,071,367 of NC_091327.1, forward strand.
TACCATCCTGATGATGTTGGTATACACCACCTACCCAGGGAGATGCTACCCTCCTCATGATGTTGGCAGACAGCAACTACCCAGGGAGGTACTACCAACCTGATGATGCTGCTAGACAGCAACCACCCAGGGAGATGCTACCCTCCTGATGATGTTGGTAGACAACAACTACCCAGGGAGATGCTACCCTCCTCATGATGTTGGAAGACAGCAACTACCCAGGGAGGTACTACCCTCCTCATGATGTTGGTAGACAGCAACTACCCAGCGAGGTACTACCCTCCTCATGATGTTGGTAGACAACAACTACCCATGGAGGTACTACCCTCCTGATGATGTTGGTAGGCAGCAACTACCCAGGGAGGTACTACCCTCCTCATCATGTTGGTAGACAGCAACCACCCAGGGAGGTACTACCCTCCTCATGATGTTGGTAGACAACAACTACCCAGGGAGGTACTACCCTCCTGATGATGTTGGTAGGCAGCAACTACCCAGGGAGGTACTACCCTCCTCATGTTGGTAGACAGCAACCACCCAGGGAGGTACTACCCTCCTCAGCATGTTATTAGACAGCAACCACTCAGGGAGGTACTACCCTCCTCATCATGTTGGTAGACAGCAACTACCCAGGGAGGTACTACCCTCCTGATGATGTTGGTAGACAGCAACTACCCAGGGAGGTACTACCCTCCCCATGATGTTGGTAGACAGCAACTACCCAGGGAGGTACTACCCTCCTCATCATGTTGGTAGACAGCAACCATTCAGGGAGGTACTACCCTCCCCATGATGTCGGTAGACAGCAACTACCCAGGGAGGTACTACCCTCTTCATGATGTTGGTAGACAGCAATCACACAGGGAAGTACTACCCTCCTGATGATGTTGGTAGACATCAACCACCCTGGGAGGTACTACCCTCCTCATGATGTTGGTAGGCAGCAACTACCCGGAGATATCTTGTTCCTCATCCTCATATCCGACATAGACAAGGATGTCAGCCACAGCACCGTGTCTTCCTTTGCAGATGACACCCGAATCTGCATGACAGTGTCTTCCATTGCAGACACTGCAAGGCTCCAGGCGGACATCAACCAAATCTTTCAGTGGGCTGCAGAAAACAATACGAAGTTCAAGGATGAGAAATTTCAATTACTCAGATATGGTAAATACGAGGAAATTAAATCTTCATCAGAGTACAAAACAAATTCTGGCCACAAAATAGAGCGAAACACCAACGTCAAAGACCTGGGAGTGATCATGTCGGAGGATCTCACCTTCAAGGACCATAACATTGTATCAATCGTATCTGCTAGAAAAATGACAGGATGGATAATGAGAACCTTCAAAACTAGGGAGGCCAAGCCCATGATGACACTCTTCAGGTCACTTGTTCTATCTAGGCTGGAATATTGCTGCACACTAACAGCACCTTTCAAGGCAGGTGAAATTGCTGACCTAGAAAATGTACAGAGAACGTTCACAGCGCGCATAACGGAGATAAAACACCTCAATTACGGGGAGCGCTTGAGGTTCCTAAACCTGTATTCCCTGGAACGCAGGCGGGAGAGATACATGATTATATACACCAGGAAAATCCTAGAGGGACTAGTACCGAACTTGCACACGAAAATCACTCACTACGAAAGCAAAAGACTTGGCAGACGATGCACCATCCCCCCAATGAAAAGCAGGGGTGTCACTAGCACGTTAAGAGACCATACAATAAGTGTCAGGGGCCCGAGACTGTTCAACTGCCTCCCAGCATACATAAGGAGGATTACCAACAGACCCCTGGCAGTCTTTAAGCTGGCACTGGACAAGCACCTAAAGTCGGTTCCTGACCAGCCGGGCTGTGGCTCGTACGTTGGTTTGCGTGCAGCCAGCAGCAACAGCCTGGTTGATCAGGCTCTGATCCACCAGGAGGCCTGGTCAAAGACCGGGCCGCGGGGGCGTTGACCCCCGGAACTCTCTCCAGGTAAACTCCAGGTAAACTCCAGAGGTACTACCCTCCTCATGATGTTGGTAGACAGCAACTACCCAGAGAGGTACTACCCTCCTCACGATGTTGGTAGACAGCAACCACCCAGGAAGGTACTACCCTCCTCATGATGTTGGTAGACAGCAACTACCCAGAGAGGTACTACCCTCCTCACGATCTTGGTAGACAGCAACCACCCAGGAAGGTACTACCCTCCTCATGATGTTGGTAGACAGCAACTACCCAGAGAGGTACTACCCTCCTCACGATCTTGGTAGACAGCAACCACCCAGGAAGGTACTACCCTCCTCATGATGTTGGTAGACAGCAACTACCCAGGGAGGTACTACCCTCCTCATGATGTTGGTAGACAGCAACTACGCAGGGAGGTACTACCCTCCTCATGATGTTGGTAGACAGCAACTACCCAGGGAGGTACTTCCTTCCTGTCTAATGCGTGTGAAATAGAAACCTGTAATTGTTTTACATAATTGTAGGATTGCTGGTGTCTTTTCTTTCTGTCTCATAAACACACCTTCATTTAGGCCACACTACACATGCGTGTACAAATGTGGCCCGTGGCCAAGTGGCAAAAGCTCTCTTCACATGGTGAGGTTCCGGGTTTGATTCCCCGCAAGGGTGGAAACATTGGGAGTGTTTCCTTACACCGGTTTTCCATGTTCACCCATCAGTAGAATGAGTACTGGGTGTTAGTCGACTGCAGTGGGTCGCTTCCTGGGACAAAACTGACCTAATTTGTCCGAAATGCTCTGCCAGTCGACTAAAACCCAGGTACCTGTGTTACTGATAGGTGAACATGAACATCAGGTGTCTTAAGAAAACATTTCCTAATTTTTTCACCGGTACTGGGAATAGAACCTTGGACAGTCCCAATATGACTCAGTTTTTAGCAAGCCGCTAAGAGTCGAAGATCTAAATTAATTTTTTATGAGAGAGCCACAGAATTTGGTAAACACAAGCCTATCTGATGTTATCCTGACGCCAAATGACTTCGAACAGGCGATAAATGACATGCCCATGCACTCTGCCCCAGGGCCAGACTCATGGAACTCCGTGATCATCAAGAACTGCAAGAACATCAAGTGCGACCATGGCGTAATAGCGCACAAAATGCGTGCTAAAGGAATAACCGGAAAAGTTGATACATGATCTATAATTTCCTCACAAACAGAACACAGAGAGTAGTCGTCAACAGAGTAAAGTCTGAGGCGGCTACGGTGAAAAGCTTTGTTCCACAAGGCACAGTACTCGCTTCCATCTTGTTTCTCATCCTCATATCTGACATAGACAAGGATGTCAGCGACAGCATCGTGTCTTCCTATGCAGATGACACACGAATCTGCATGACAGTGTCTTCCATTGCAGACACTGCAAGGCTCCAGGCGGACATCAACCAAATCTTTCAGTGGGCTGCAGAAAACAATATGAAGTTCAACAATGAGAAATTTCAATTACTCCGATATGGTAAACATGAGGAAATTAAAACTTCATCAGAGTAAAAAACAAATTCTGGCCACAAAATAGAGCGAAAAATCAACGTCAAAGACCTGGGAGTGATCATGTCGGAGGATCTCACCTTCAAGGACCATAACATTGTATCAATCGCATCTGCTAGAAAAATGACAGGATGGGTAATGAGAATCTTCAAAACTAGGGAGGCCAAGCCCATGATGACACTCTTCAGGTCACTTGTTCTATCTAGGCTGGAATATTGCTGCACACTAACAGCATCTTTCAAGGCAGGTGAAATTACTGACCTAGAAAATGTACAGAGAACCTTCATGGCGCGCATAACGGAGATAAAACACCTCAATTACTGGGAGCGCTTGATGTTCCTGAACCTGTACTCCCTGGAACACAGGAGGGAGAGATACATGATTATATACACCAGGAAAATCCTAGAGGGACTAGTACCGAACTTGCACACGAAAATCACTCACAACGAAAGCAAAAGACTCGGCACACGATGCAACATCCCCCCAATGAACAGCAGAGCTGGCACTAGCACGTTAAGAGACAACACAATAAGTGTCAGGAGCCCAAGACTGTTTAACTGCCTCCCAGCATATATAAGGGGGATTACCAATAGACCCCTGACTGTCTTTAAGCAGGCACTGGACAAGCACCCAAAGTCGGTACCTGACTAGCCGGGCTGTGGCTCGTTCGTTGGATTGCGTGCAGTCAGCAGTAACAGCCTAGTTGATTAGGCTCTGATCCACCATGAGGCCTGGTCACAGGAACTCTCTCCAGGTAAACTCAAGGTAATATCAAGGGGGTTTCTATATAGTAGTATGTCACTGATGTCAGCTATGGTCTGTATACCTTGTACATGGAGAAATGAAGATATTATACTGTATTATATTATATATGAATACAAACTCATCGGAGTTTTCTATTTTCGTAACAGTTCTTGTCCTTATTTATTTTCCGTTCATCTTCATGGGGAAGTGGAAAAGAATCCTACCTCCATATGCCATTTGTGTCGTAAGAGGCAAATAAAATGCCGGGAGCAAGAGGCTGGTAACCCCTTCTGTAAGTTACCACACATAAGGAGAAAAACTTTTTAAATGAGATGTTTAAATGTTGGTGGATGTAGAGCAGATGATAACAAAGTGATGATTGCCAGTGGCAACAGAAATAATAATTGCACTTTCATCAAAAATAATAATTTAAGGTAATCTCTGAAACACATTTTGACACACTGTTCTTTTCCCACCAAGGTCGTGTGACCCACTAAACAATGATTCACACTCATCATCAGCCATTCAATAATTGTCTTACAAGAAGTGAACAGACATCATACTTGTTATAACACTGTCAACTGCAGCATACATACTCCACCTTCAGAGTGGAACAACATACTTGTTATAACACTGTCAACTGCAGCATACATACTCCACCTTCAGAGTGGAACAACATACTTGTTATAACACTGTCAACTGCAGCATACATACTCAACCTTCACAGTGGAACAACATACTTGTTATAACACTGTCAACTACAGTATACACACTCTACCTTCAGAGTGGAACATCATACTTGTTATAACACTGTCAACTACAGTATACACACTCTACCTTCAGAGTGGAACATCATACTTGTTATAACACTGTCAACTACAGTATACACACTCTACCTTCAGAGTGGAACATCATACTTGTTATAACACTGTCAACTACAGTATACATACTCAACCTTCAGAGTGGAACATCATACTTGTTATAACAGTCAACTGCAGCATACATACTCAACCTTCAGAGTGGAACATCATACTTGTTATAACACTGTCAACTACAGTATACACACTCTACCTTCAGAGTGGAACATCATACTTGTTATAACAGTCAACTGCAGCATACATACTCCACCTTCAGAGTGGAACAACATACTTGTTATAACACTGTCAACTACAGTATACATACTCAACCTTCAGAGTGGAACATCATACTTGTTATAACACTGTCAACTGCAGCATACACACTCTACCTTCAGAGTGGAACATCATACTTGTTATAACAGTCAACTACAGTATACACACTCTACCTTCAGAGTGGAACATCATACTTGTTATAACAGTCAACTGCAGCATACATACTCAACCTTCAGAGTGGAACATCATACTTGTTATAACAGTCAACTGCAGCATACATACTCAACCTTCAGAGTGGAACATCATACTTGTTATAACAGTCAACTGCAGCATACACACTCCACCTTCAGAGTGGAAGCACTGTTTTTACCTCTTTCAAGTGAGAATATACAGTAAATACTTGTGCCACCTCTTTCCTTTAATGTTACCGATAATGATGCTCTATCATTAGCTTTAGTTCATTCAGATACACTCAATTTAATCCCATTCGGTCGTCCCCAGTGAAATTTTCTAAAGCCTGTATTAGATACGTCTTGGTTAGTGCTAGAACATTTAGTTTCTCTTCATTCTCTTCATTCTCTTCTCTTCATTCATGTCCCACCATTACTGTACAAGCGAGCGGCCCATGTCCTTTCGCATGCTATTTCATTACTTTTTAACAAGTCAATAGAGACTAGCACCTTCCCGAAACTACTCAAGATGGCAAGGGTTACACCAGTACATAAAGGTGGTGACCCTACAGACTTAAACAACTATAGGCCAATATCTAACTTACCATTGCTATCCAAAATCTTTGAGAAACTCGTGTACAAGAGACTGTATTCATTTATAACGGCTCAAAACATACTCAACCCCTGCCAGTTTGGATTCAGGAAAAATAAAAGCACTAATGATGCAATCATAAAAATGCTAGATCTGCTTTACACAGCATTGGAAAATAAGGAATATCCACTAGGAATTTTTATTGACCTAAGAAAAGCTTTTGACACAGTAAACCACCAAATCCTACTCCACAAACTTCACCACTACGGTATAAGAGGCCATGCGCTTGCTTATTTCAAATCTTACATTACTAATAGGTATCACTACGTCACCATTAAAGACACAGCATCAGCAACACGGCCACTTGATACTAGAGTTCCGCAGGGAAGTGTCCTTGGTCCCCTGCTCTTCCTCATATACATCAATGACCTTCCAAACGTATCCCAACACCTGAAACCCATTCTCTTTGCTGATGACACGACTTATGTCATCTCTCACCCTAATCTTGCCACCCTCAACACCATTGTGAATGAGGAGCTGATTAAAATATCGACTTGGATGACAGCCAATAAACTTACGCTTAACACTGACAAAACTTACTATATTATGTTTGGTAGCAGAGCAGGAGATGCACAAATTAACATTAAGATTGACAACACTCTAATTACCAGAAATAATGGGGGAAAATTCCTAGGCTTATACCTTGACAACAACCTGAATTTCAGCACCCATATCCAGCATATAGCCAAAAAAGTATCCAAAACGGTTGGGATCCTCTCCAAGATACGATACTACGTGCCGCAAAATGCCCTTCTCACACTATACCACTCACTTATTTATCCATACCTCACCTATGCTATTTGTGCTTGGGGATCAACTGCAGCAACACACCTAAAGCCAATAATAACCCAACAAAAAGCTGCAGTAAGAATAATCACTAAATCCCATCCCTGGCAGCACACCCCCCCACTCTTCAAAGATCTAAACTTACTCCCAGTTCAGTACATCCACACTTACTACTGTGCAATCTATATCTACAGGGCCTTAAACTCTAATATCAACCTTGACCTAAAACGCTTTCTTGATAGTTGTGACAGAACCCACAGGCATAACACCAGACACAAACATCTCTACGACATTCCCCGTGTCCGGCTAAACCTTTACAAAAATTCAATGTATGTCAAAGGCCCTAAAATCTGGAATACCCTACCTGAGAACTCTAGAACTGCAGACACATTCATCACCTTCAAAACTACCATTAGAAAGCATCTTATCTCCCTGATACACCCCGTCAACTAACTACACGAATACAACCTGGTGGTTCACACTTACACTCGCTCACTGATTTGACCATAAACAGAAATATTAATCTCAGTCATAAAATAATGAATCCTGTGATACTCCAATACTGAAACTATATACTGTGCCAAAACAAAAGCATTCACATTGCTAAACTCATAAACTAGTATTTAGTCACTTAGCCATAATACCAACTTACCTCATAATTTGTAATATTTTACAATTAAGAATAAAACTAAGTATGCCCGAAATGCCTAGCCATGCTAAGCGTTCTAGTGGTACACTCTGTAATCACAATTTTACTGCATGTAAACCAAACAATAACCAAATTTCTGTAAACTCAGCATTGTAATCCTTATAGAGAATAAACTTTGAATTGAATTGAATTGAATTCATAATAATAACAATAAATTCTTTCTTATTCGTGCTTCACCTGTGTATTTTCATGTACTTACTCCCGTTATTATATTCGCTTTCAGCGACACACATTACTTAAGCAATAATAATTATATTCCACTTTCACATGGAACTGAGAAGAAACTTTACAAAAGTTAGAGCTACTAAGAAATTAAGGAAATTCTGATGAGTGTTAAAGGGCACATCAGTTCCCGCCATGAATTAAGAAAAGATCCCAGACTTCACCTTACACAACAGACAGAGCAGATAGATAATAGTGAAAAAAAGACATGTTATTAGAAGACCGAGGAACTTACGTGCTGCTTAACATCGACATATACTTGGACAATCGAAGGTGTTGTGATACTTGATGTAAGATGTAGAAGCAAGATGTATCTGTCATCTTACAGACTTAAAAAAAAACAGAAAGAAAAAGCCTCCAGCAATGTTGTCGGAACGTAAAACATGAGGCAGGACGGTAGCTTCTTCCTGCACTGTTTCCTCATTACCTTCCTATTACTTATTAACATTTCTGATAATATTCTATATTTCTACATTATCTCATATATTTTTTTCATACTCAACAATTATTTATTGAAGTACTTGTTGCAGTGACCGGGCCAACAGCCTTAATTCTTCAGGACTCCTATGCTACACCAGGTGAGTACATGACTCTTATGCTACACCAGGTGAGTACATGACTCTTATGCTACACCAGGTGAGTACATGACTCTTATGCTACACCAGGTGAGTACATGACTCTTATGCTACACCAGGTGAGTACATGACTCTTATGCTACACCAGGTGAGTACATGACTCTTATGCTACACCAGGTGAGTACATGACTCTTATGCTACACCAGGTGAGTACATGACTCTTATGCTACACCAGGTGAGTACATGACTCTTATGCTACACCAGGTGAGTACATGACTCTTATGCTACACCAGGTGAGTACATGACTCTTATGCTACACCAGGTGAGTACATGACTCTTATGCTACACCAGGTGAGTACATGACTCTTATGCTACACCAGGTGAGTACATGACTCTTATGCTACACCAGGTGAGTACATGACTCTTATGCTACACCAGGTGAGTACATGACTCTTATGCTACACCAGGTGAGTACATGACTCTTATGCTACACCAGGTGAGTACATGACTCTTATGCTACACCAGGTGAGTACATGACTCTTATGCTACACCAGGTGAGTACATGACTCTTATGCTACACCAGGTGAGTACATGACTCTTATGCTACACCAGGTGAGTACATGACTCTTATGCTACACCAGGTGAGTACATGACTCTTATGCTACACCAGGTGAGTACATGACTCTTATGCTACACCAGGTGACTCTTATGCTACACCAGTGACTCTTATGCTACACCAGGTGAGTACATGACTCTTATGCTACACCAGGTGAGTACATGACTCTTATGCTACACCAGGTGAGTACATGACTCTTATGCTACACCAGGTGAGTACATGACTCTTATGCTACACCAGGTGAGTACATGACTCTTATGCTACACCAGGTGAGTACATGACTCTTATGCTACACCAGGTGAGTACATGACTCTTATGCTACACCAGGTGAGTACATGACTCTTATGCTACACCAGGTGAGTACATGACTCTTATGCTACACCAGGTGAGTACATGACTCTTATGCTACACCAGGTGAGTACATGACTCTTATGCTACACCAGGTGAGTACATGACTACACCTGAGTACATGACTTATGCTACACCAGGTGAGTACATGACTCTTATGCTACACCAGGTGAGTACATGACTCTTATGCTACACCAGGTGAGTACATGATTCTCATGCTACACCAGGTGAGTACATGACTCTTATGCTACACCAGGAAAGTACATGACTCTTATGCTACACCAGGTGAGTACATGACTCTTATGCTACACCAGGTGAGTACATGACTCTTATGCTACACCAGGTGAGTACATGACTCTTATGCTACACCAGGTGAGTACATGACTCTTATGCTACACCAGGTGAGTACATGACTCTTATGCTACACCAGGTGAGTACATGACTCTTATGCTACACCAGGTGAGTACATGACTACACCAGGTGAGTACATGACTTATGCTACACCAGGTGAGTACATGACTCTTATGCTACACCAGGTGAGTACATGACTCTTATGCTACACCAGGTGAGTACATGACTCTTATGCTACACCAGGTGAGTACATGACTCTTATGCTACACCAGGTGAGTACATGACTCTTATGCTACACCAGGTGAGTACATGACTCTTATGCTACACCAGGTGAGTACATGACTCTTATGCTACACCAGGTGAGTACATGACTCTTATGCTACACCAGGTGAGTACATGACTCTTATGCTACACCAGGTGAGTACATGATTCTCATGCTACACCAGATGAGTACATGACTCTTATGCTACACCAGGTGAGTACATGGATACACCAGATGTACATGTCTCTTATGCTACACAGGTGAGTACTGACTCTTATGCTACACCAGGTGAGTATGCTACACCACGTGAGTACATGACTCTTATGCTACACCAGATGAGTACATGACTCTTATGCTACACCAGGTGAGTACATGACTCTTATGCTACACCAGGTGAGTACATGACTCTTATGCTACACCAGGTGAGTACATGACTCTTATGCTACACCAGGTGAGTACATGAGACTCTACAGGTGAGTACATGACTCTTATGCTACACCAGGTGAGTACATGACTCTCTATGCTACACCCAGGAGAGTACATGTCTCTCATGCTACACCAGCTGAGTACATGACTCTTATGCTACACCAGGTGAGTACATGACTCTTATGCTACACCAGGTGAGTACATGACTCTTATGCTACACCAGGTGAGTACATGACTCTTATGCTACACCAGGTGAGTACATGACTCTTATGCTACACCAGGTGAGTACATGACTCTTATGCTACACCAGGTGAGTACATGACTCTTATGCTACACCAGGTGAGTACATGACTCTTATGCTACACCAGGTGAGTACATGACTCTTATGCTACACCAGGTGAGTACATGACTCTTATGCTACACCAGGTGAGTACATGACTCTTATGCTACACCAGGTGAGTACATGACTCTTATGCTACACCAGGTGAGTACATGACTCTTATGCTACACCAGGTGAGTACATGACTCTTATGCTACACCAGATGAGTACATGACTCTTATGCTACACCAGGTGAGTACATGACTCTTATGCTACACCAGGTGAGTACATGACTCTTATGCTACACCAGGTGAGTACATGACTCTTATGCTACACCAGGTGAGTACATGACTCTTATGCTACACCAGGTGAGTACATGACTCTTATGCTACACCAGGTGAGTACATGACTCTTATGCTACACCAGGTGAGTACATGACTCTTATGCTACACCAGGTGAGTACATGACTCTTATGCTACACCAGGTGAGTACATGACTCTTATGCTACACCAGGTGAGTACATGACTCTTATGCTACACCAGGTGAGTACATGACTCTTATGCTACACCAGGTGAGTACATGACTCTTATGCTACACCAGGTGAGTACATGACTCTTATGCTACACCAGGTGAGCTACACATGACTCTTATGCTACACCAGGTGAGTACATGACTCTTATGCTACACCAGGTGAGTACATGACTCTTATGCTACACCAGGTGAGTACATGACTCTTATGCTACACCAGGTGAGTACATGACTCTTATGCTACACCAGGTGAGTACATGACTCTTATGCTACACCAGGTGAGTACATGACTCTTATGCTACACCAGGTGAGTACATGACTCTTATGCTACACCAGGTGAGTACATGACTCTTATGCTACACCAGGTGAGTACATGACTCTTATGCTACACCAGGTGAGTACATGACTCTTATGCTACACCAGGTGAGTACATGACTCTTATGCTACACCAGGTGAGTACATGACTCTTATGCTACACCAGGTGAGTACATGACTCTTATGCTACACCAGGTGAGTACATGACTCTTATGCTACACCAGGTGAGTACATGACTCTTATGCTACACCAGGTGAGTACATGACTCTTATGCTACACCAGGTGAGTACATTTATCTTATGCTACACCAGGTGAGTACATGACTCTTATGCTACACCAGGTGAGTACATGACTCTTATGCTACACCAGACTCTTATGCTGAGTACATGATTCTCATGCTACACCAGGTGAGTACATGACTCTTATGCTACACCAGGTGAGTACATGACTCTTATGCTACACCAGGTGAGTACATGACTCTTATGCTACACCAGGTGAGTACATGACTCTTATGCTACACCAGGTGAGTACATGACTCTTATGCTACACCAGGTGAGTACATGACTCTTATGCTACACCAGGTGAGTACATGACTTATGCTACACCAGGTGAGTACATGACTCTTATGCTACACCAGGTGAGCACATGACTCTTATGCTACACCAGGTGAGTACATGACTCTTATGCTACACCAGGTGAGTACATGACTCTTATGCTACACCAGGTGAGTACATGACTCTTATGCTACACCAGGTGAGTACATGACTCTTATGCTACACCAGGTGAGTACATGACTCTTATGCTACACCAGGTGAGTACATGACTCTTATGCTACACCAGGTGAGTACATGACTCTTATGCTACACCAGATGAGTACATGTCTCTTATGCTACACCAGATGAGTACATGTCTCTTATGCTACACCAGGTGAGTACATGACTCTTATGCTACACCAGGTGAGTACATGACTCTTATGCTACACCAGGTGAGTACATGAATCTTATGCTACAACAGGTGAGTACATGACTTTTATGCTACACCAGATGAGTACATGTCTCTTATGCTACACCAGATGAGTACATGACTCTTTAGTGATAAGGTTGTGAACAATAAAGACAAATCTTGTGGAACACAGTGTACCAGTGTGCGTATTCCTAGACTATGGAGACGTGGATATCCAAGGACACTTCAGCTTCTATCAAGTCACCGATACCTGTCGAAGATGTGAAGGACACCATAGCTCACACTGCAAGAGCAAGGTAGGTTACGAATTTCTTGTAGTACGGGGGACTGCGCAGTTCTTGAGTCGCAAGGGGTATGTAATCAACCTATAGTCGGCAGTTAGGTGCGGACTTTTGAGTCCACACAAGTAAGTTTGTCAGCCATCAGTGAATGAAATATGCTGACATAACACTCCCTAGGGGTAATTTATAATCTTACAAATTATAACTCATTACAGCCCGTTGAGAGATGACTTCGACAGCTTCTCAAGACCTCGTCTGCAGGGGCGGCTGTGCAGGCGATGAGCTAGTTTTCTAAGTTAAGTTTCCCTATATTTAAGCTTAACTGGTAATCCCATTTCTCAACAATGCTTGTCTCTTGGCAGTGCTCACTTGATGGTAATGCTTGCCTCATGGCAGTGCTCGCCTGATGGTAATGCTTGTCTCTTGGCAGTGCTCGCCTCATGGCATTGCTCAGCTGATGGTAATGCTTGTCTCTTGGCAATGCTCGCCTCATGGCATTGCTCAGCTGATGGTAATGCTTGCCTCATGGCAGTTCGTGCCTGATGGTAGTGCTTGCCTCAGGGCAGTGTTCACCTGATGGTAATGCTTGCCACATGGCAGTGCTCGCCTCATGGCAATTCTTGGCTCATGGTAATGCTTACCTCATGGCAGTGCTCGCCTGATAGCAATGCTTGTCTCTTGGCAGTGCTCGTGTGATGGTAATGCTTGCCTCATGGCAGTGCTCGCCTCATGGCAGTGCTCGCCTGATGGTAATGCTTGCCACATGACAGTGCTCGCCTGGTGGTAAAGCTTGCCTCATGGCAGTGTTTCCCTGTTTGTAATGGTTGCCTCATGGCAGTGCTCGCCTGATGGTAATGCTTGCCCCATGGCAGTGCTCGCCTGATGGTAATGTTTGCCTCATGGCAGTGCTCGCCTGATGGTAATGCTTACCACATGGCAGTGCTCACCTCATGACAGTGCTCACCTCATTGCGGTGTTTGCCTCAAGGCTATTGAGAAATGGGTTATCAGCTAAGTTTAAATATAGGGAAAACTTAACTTAGAAAGACAACTCATCACCTGCACAGCCGCCCCTGCAGACGAGGTCTTGAGAAGCTGTCGAAGTTATTCCTCAACGGGCTGAAATGAGTTATAATTTGTAAGATTATAAATTACCCCTAGGGGGTGTTATGTCAGCATATTTCGTTCACTGATTGCTGGCAAACTTATGTGTGTGGACTCAAAGGTCCGCACATCACCTGGGTTTATGATAAGTGACTAACTCATGACTTTATACTTAACTGCGCAGTCAATAGTAGTACATCTCGAGTTAGAACACTTACCTAGGTATATGTATCTGACCTATACTTACGCCCGGATATCTGTTGAGTTGATTTAAGAATAGTGTTCTTTGAAGAATGTCGCACTACACTCTGTTGGATTGCAACACTCGTTGTTACACTGTTCATCAACAATTGTTCACACAATATCACTAAGAAATTGAACACACTTCTCTGTAAGTGTTTATCGTGTTTTGTGAGACACTTTGTTCACACTGACGCACAGATCGTTCTTTGTTGGTTATCCTGGCGTCAGTGTCACTCTCAGTAGAGTCAAAAGTAATCTTAAGACACCACAGCGCCTCATGCCGTTACTGCCCCCAGCACAAAGGAAAAGCTGACCTAGTACTTTTTGCTTCCTTGCCACTTCCTCCATGAAGCAAAGCAGAATGCTTGATTCTTGCTGTCTTAAGCATAGACAACAATGTAAACTATCTTTACCATAGTAATAAAGTGGGAGCAGGATTTTCCTTAATTGTCCTGCTAAGGTAAGAAATGGACTGTGTCTTATTAAAATACACTTTGCAACACTGGAGTCTTGCACGGAGCGGCGGTCGCTTGACCACACGTTGCATACTGGTACTGCATCTGGGATCAATTACTTGCTGTAGCAGCAAACAAAATGCTTGCCCCTTCTGAGAAGGCTGGGCCCCTCAGGACTGAAAGGGGCTGAAAGGGGCTGATACCCCCCTCCTGGAGAAAATTTCTCCACAATGTCAGTGTTCGCTTTGTGACAATGAGAGCTCGTGCCGGAACTTCTTGAGAGTTGTGACGACGCTGACACCGACCCTGACATGATACACAGTAGCTATCTTACTCTCTCTTTTCTCACCAAACACAAGTGTATACACAATTATTTTTTTTTCACTTTCTTTCAGTTCCTTGCATCCTCATTTATTGTTTTTATGCCTTTCATCAACATTCTTTTTTCTTCATCTTCCCATAATTTCAGAATTTCTTCTCAATGTTGAACCATCTCATAGTAACTGTCACATTGGTAATAACTGTCACACTGGTAATAACTGTCACACTGGTAATAACTGTCACACTGGTAATAACTGTCACACTGGTAATAACTGTCACACTGGTAATAGCTGTCACACTGGTAGAAACTGCCACACTGGTAGTAACTGTCACACTAGTAGAAACTGTCACACTGGTAGTAACTGTCACACTGGTAGAAACTGTCACACTGGTAGAAACTGCCACACTGGTAGTAACTGTCACACTAGTAGAAACTGTCACACTGGTAGTAACTGTCACACTGGTAATAACTGTCACACTGGTAGAAACTGTCACACTGGTAGTAACTGTCACACTGGTAGAAACTGCCACACTGATAGAAACTGTCACACTGGTAGTAACTGTCACACTGGTAGAAACTGTCACACTGGTAGTAACTGTCACACTGGTAGAAACTGTCACACTGGTAGTAACTGTCACACTGGTAGTAGCTGTCACACTGGTAGAAACTGTCACACTGGTAGTAACTGTCACACTGGTAGAAACTGCCACACTGATAGAAACTGTCACACTGGTAGAAACTGTCACACTGGTAGTAACTGTCACACTGATAGAAACTGTCACACTGGTAGAAACTGTCACACTGGTAGAAACTGTCACACTGGTAGTAACTGTCACACTGGTAGTAACTGTCACACTGGTAGTAACTGTCACACTGATAGAAACTGTCACACTGGTAGAAACTGTCACACTGGTAGTAACTGTCACACTGGTAGAAACTGTCACACTGGTAGAAACTGTCACACTGGTAGTAACTGTCACACTGGTAGAAACTGTCACACTAGTAGAAACTGTCACACTGGTAGTAACTGTCACACTGGTAGTAACTGTCACACTGATAGAAACTGTCACACTGGTAGTAACTGTCACACTGGTAGAAACTGCCACACTGATAGAAACTGTCACACTGGTAGTAACTGTCACACTGGTAGAAACTGTCACACTGGTAGTAACTGTCACACTGGTAGTAACTGTCACACTGGTAGAAACTGTCACACTGGTAGAAACTGTCACACTGGTAGTAACTGTCACACTGGTAGAAACTGCCACACTGATAGAAACTGTCACACTGGTAGTAACTGTCACACTGGTAGAAACTGTCACACTGGTAGTAACTGTCACACTGGTAGTAACTGTCACACTGGTAGAAACTGTCACACTGGTAGAAACTGTCACACTGGTAGTAACTGTCACACTGGTAGTAACTGTCACACTGGTAGTAACTGTCACACTGATAGAAACTGTCACACTGGTAGAAACTGTCACACTGGTTGTAACTGTCACACTGGTAGTAACTGTCACACTGGTAGTAACTGTCACACTGGTAGAAACTGTCACACTGGTAGTAACTGTCACACTGGTAGTAACTGTCACACTGGTAGTAACTGTCACACTGGTAGTAACTGTCACACTGGTAGTAACTGTCACACTGATAGAAACTGTCACACTGGTAGAAACTGTCACACTGGTAGTAACTGTCACACTGATAGAAACTGTCACACTGGTAGAAACTGTCACACTGGTAGTAACTGCCACACTGATAGAAACTGTCACACTGGTAGTAACTGTCACACTGGTAGAAACTGTCACACTGGTAGTAACTGTCACACTGGTAGTAACTGTCACACTGGTAGTAACTGTCACACTCTCACATGGTGTTTGCTGCTCATTATGAAGTTACATTAGGTTAGGTTACAGCGGATGAGTTGTAAATATAAGATAGAAGACGATAAAACAGACTGTTGTGCGAACAGCAAACAGAGAGCCACTGGCGGCTTCTCAGAAAACAATATGATGTTCAATGAGGAGAAATTTCCATTACTCCGCTTCGTAAAACTCAAGGAAATATAAACTGAATCATAGAGTAAAACAAATTCCAACTACACAATAAAGCTGAAAACTGATGCGACTGATCTGAGAGAGTGATAATGTCAGTGATAATGCCAGAGAATCTCACTCTCAAAATCACATCAGTGTCTATCTGCCAGGAAGATGATTGGATGGATAATGAGAACCTTTAAAACTAGGGATTCCAAGCAAATGATGATTCTCTTTAAACTGCTTGGTTTTTGTAGGCTGGAGTACTGCTATACACTAATAATGGCCCCTTTCAAGGCCGGTGAAACTGCAGATTTGGAAAATCTACAGAGAACTTTCGCTGCACATAAAATACATGAAGCACCTCTGTTACTGGTAACGGTTGAAGTCCCTTTACCTCTATTCCTTGGAACAGAGTCGAGAAAGATACATCATTATATACACTTGGAAAATCCTAGAGGGACTAATCCCAATCTATCCACAGAAATCACTCCCTACGTAAACAAAAAACTCGGCAAAACTGTGCAATATCAACCCAATGAAAAGCCCGGCTCCAACAAAAACAAATATCCTTAGAAAATTTGACAGTCTCGTATAATAGTTCGGAAAATAAAAGGAGTTGGTCAGATGGGGCTGTCACCCCTAGTGCTGGAGCTGTCTGGGAGGACAGTACTTGTAAGAATACAGAATTTAAAGACAGTGCACCAGATGGTGCTAATGCTGTTTTGTAGGCTAGTAATTATAGGAATATAGAAATGAAAGACAGTGCACAAGATGGAGTCAGAGGTCCTGGTGACGAAACAGGTAAAGTAAAGATATACGAAGTTCAGAGTTACAAAGTAGCAATACTGCTGGAGATGGAAAAAAGGGAATGATCCGTCGGGGAATAGCGTTGATACAATACCAGTAATAACTGGTGGAGGTGTTGATGTTAGTACAAGTGTTGTAGATAGTGAGGAGTCAGAAATACACCAGTAGGGAATGCAGCAACATAAAATGCTGGCATTCAGAAATCAGATCTCTGCAAATTCTATGCCTTGGGTATCTGTAAGTATGGAATATCAGGAAAAACAGGTGGGAAGTGCAATTTTGATCATCCCGACAAATGCCGCACCCACATGACCAAAGGAGAATGCAACTCTTCTTCTTGTAATTTATTTCACCCAGAAAGACAATGGTACAACACATACTGTCAGTCTCGCCATCTAAGGGAGACAAAAAGAAACAGATCTGACTCACGAAATCGTAATGACACGATTGCAAACAAACCATACCTTGGGCGGGGATAGAACCCGCGATCAGAGAGTCTCAAAACTCCAGACCGTCGCGTTAGCCACTGGACCAGCTAGCCACAGTAAGACTAGTCCAACTAGGTATATTTCTACACCATAGGAAGATTAGCACAGGCACCACTGTGACCACAAATGCAAGTTTTTACAGACGAATCTCCAGCTAGCGTGGCCGTGACGAACTCTAGCTCAAGTCCCCTCAAAGTCGTTTGTTTGCAATCGTGTCATTACGATTTCGTGAGTCATGTTAACGGCTTTGAGGCTGTGGAAAATTACATTTATCTGGATGTAACTCATAATGTACATACCAGTAAATGGTAACACAGATAATTATTATTTATCAAAGTTACTTAGACAAGTAGGAATTTGGGACACCTAGGTCACAAAAATGTCCCCCTTCGATACCTACAACTGTCATGTCCACAGGTTGCTCTAGACCTATAATTACAAATGAAATGTACATACACACCAGAAATTCTGGTAAATATAAAAATTGGTGGACTGTATATTAAAATTTTTGATATTTATACACATTTATATAACAGAAGGAGAATATATAATCATAACACTCACCAATTTGTCTGGAGATTAATGTGTGTAATGTACAGGACCCCCCTTTTTGCCTACATTTATGAAAAATTTACTGGCCAGAATTTAACAAAAACAGACTTATCTGAGGTTCCTGGAGGTGTCCTGTACATCGGTTTAATGCTCAACTTATGCAGAAATGCACATCTAACAATTTTGGCTCCTATTTGAGAGGTTTTAAGCCCAATATAACCTCTAGAACACGAAAATTCTTCCGATTATTCACTTACGTTTCTTGTCCAATTCAAACAACAATGGCGAGTCTCTGTCTGCGCAGGTGCAGAAATTCCCATTTTTTATAACATAATTTTTATTACCTATAGAATATTACACTAATTTACATATAAAATACGCTGTATTTTTAGAGAATATTCAGTATTTTCCACAGAGGGGACTTGAGCTAGAGTTCATCACGGCCACGCTAGCTGGAGATTCGTCTGTAAAAACTTGCATTTGTGGTCACAGAGGTGCCTGTGCTAACTTTCCTATGGTGTAGAAATATACCTAGTTGGATGAATCTTATTGTGGCTAGCTGGTCTAGTGGCTAACGCGACGGTCTGGAGTTTTGAGACTCTGATCGCGGGCTCTATCCCCGTCCGTGGTATTACCTGGAGTTTACCTGGAGAGAGTTTCGGGGGTCAATGCCCCCGCGGCCCGGTCTGTGACCAGGCCTCCTGGTGGATCAGCGCCTGATCAACCAGGCTGTTGCTGCTGGCTGCACGCAAACCAACGTACGAGCCACAGCCCGGCTGATCAGGAACTGACTTTAGGTGCTTGTCCAGTGCCAGCTTGAAGACTGCCAGGGGTCTGTTGGTAATCCCCCTTATGTGTGCTGGGAGGCAGTTGAACAGTCTCGGGCCCCTGACACTTATTGTATGGTCTCTTAACGTGCTAGTGACACCCCTGCTTTTCATTGGGGGGATGGTGCATCGTCTGCCAAGTCTTTTGCTTTCGTAGTGAGTGATTTTCGTGTGCAAGTTCGGTACTAGTCCCTCTAGGATTTTCCAGGTGTATATAATCATGTATCTCTCCCTCCTGCGTTCCAGGGAATACAGGTTTAGAAACCTCAAGCGCTCCCAGTAATTGAGGTGTTTTATCTCCGTTATGCGCGCCGTGAAAGTTCTCTGTACATTTTCTAGGTCGGCAATTTCACCTGCCTTGAAACAGATCACTTAGACCATGGGAAGCAAACCAGGGTAGCCACAGCAACTCCAGAGACATAGATGTTATTGCCAGCAAACAAAGCTCCTCCTCCCCTATATACCATTAACACAATGACATTTATCTTTGCAAATATACAGGGTAAAAAGCCATCAACAATCAACAAAATACCTTTCATTTGTGGACTGCTGACAGAGTCAAGCGCTGTGTTTACAGCTTTCACAGAGACCCACATAAAGTATCACTCTGACAATGAAATATGAATCCCAGATGAGACAGAATAAACAGGTAACATGGGGGGGTTGGCCTGTATGTCACAGTCACTCATTTGCTCGAAACTACTGAACGTTTCAAATAATGTAGTTGAACTTCCGAACAATTCCAGGAACAGCTTTTAAAATTTGACGACTGTTTGAATAATCTCCCAACTCTGCGCCAAACATCTTGCTACTGGCTGATTTCAACTTAAGACGCCAGATATTACCTGGAGAGAGTTCCGGGGGTCATCGCCCCCGCGGACCGTGGTGGAATGTAGAAAATAACATTTTAGTAGAGATAATCTCAGAAGGCAGCTAAGATGAAAAGTCACACACACACACACACACACACACACACACACACACACACACACACACACACACACACACACACACACACACACACACACACACACACACACACACACACACACAAGCTATTAAATCTCTGCAATAAATTCACCTAAAATCAGCAGATAATAGTAACAAAGACTGGAATATGCACTGGACCTCATCTTCACTAACAATGATGATCTGGTACGAAATATAACAGTATCAAAGACTATACACTCAGATCACAAAATGATAGAGACACAGACATGTATGCATAGGGTACCTTCACCAAATTCAACTTCAGTAACAAAAACATATATTGGGATAACGTTAACCATGTCCTAGACAAAACAAGATGGGAAGATATCTTAAACATTGATTTGAAACTTTACCTAAAAAGAATTAACTATGTGGCACTTGATGTATGCTCAAGGCACATTCCTTTAACAAAATTGGAGAGAAGATGTAAACTAGAAAGAGAGAGATTCTTCCTATACAGGCGAAGGTGAAGAATCACCGAGCTGTTGTGAGGGCCTAGTATATCTGAAATACGAGAGGATGCACTGGCCAGAGCAATAGCAAATATCGAACTTACCTGGAGTTTACCTGGAGAGAGTTCCGGGGGTCAACGCCCCCGCGGCCCGGTCTGTGACCAGGCCTCCTGGTGGATCAGAGCCTGATCAACCAGGCTGTTGCTGCTGGCTGCATGCAAACCAACGTACGAGCCACAGCCCGGCTGATCCGGAACTGACTTTAGGTGCTTGTCCAGTGCCAGCTTGAAGACTGCCAGAAATCATACAGGAGACAAAAAACTCAGAAAGAACTTAAAGTCATAAATGAAACAGAATGAAACCCAAAATATTTCTTTGCTTATGCCAAACCTAGGGCAAACACAACATCCAGTATAGGATCCTTACTCAGAGGAGAGGGGACGTATATAGATGACAGAAAGAAAATGAGTGAGATACCAAAGTCCTAATATGACTCTGCATGTAGTAAACCATTAACCAGAGTAAGGACCGACAATGTAAATGATTTTTTTATGACCAAGACTTAAAATCTGGTCAATTCAAAAATCTCTGATATTTTCCTAACACCAAAAGCCTTTGAGAAAGCAATAAATGACATGCCCTTGCACTCTGCCCCAGGCCGAGACTCGTGGAACTTCAGATTCATTAAGAACAACAATGGGCCCTTATCACGTGCCTTTAGCATTCTATGGAGATGGAGCATGGACACAGGGGTCATCCCTCATACAGTCATTAAAAGCAACAAACATGGCCTCCCTCTACAAAGGTGGCAGTTAAACAATTGTAAAGAATTATAGATCGATTGCACTAACGTCTCACATCACAAAAAAAAATGGAAAGTGCTCAAAGAAGCAAGATCACCACCTACTTATATTCCAATTAGTTACACAGCCCAGGCCAACATGGGTTTAGAACAGGTTTCTCTTGTCTGTCCCAATTACTGGACCACTATGACAAGGTCTTTGATGCTCTGGAGGACAAAAGAAAAATGCACATATAGTATGTACAAACTGAGCAAAAGCCTCCAACAAGTGAGACCATGTAGTAATGGTGCACAAAATACATGATGAAGGAAGAACAGGAAAAGTTGGCAAATGGATCTATAGCTTCCTAGCAAACTGAACACAAAGAGTAATAGTTAACAGAGTTAAGTCTGAAGCTGCCATAGTTAAAAGCTATATTCCACAAGGCACAATACTCGCTCCCATCCTGTTCCTTATCCTCATATCTGACTGAGACAAAAATGTAAGCCACAGCACCATGTCTTCCTTTACGAATGGCACCCGAATCTGCATGACAGTGTCATGTGTCGGTGACACTGCAAGTCTCCAAACAGACATCAACGAAATATTTAAATGGGCCGCAGAGAACAATAAGAAGTTCAGAGAAGAGAAATTTCAATTATCCTGATATGGAAATCTTAAGAAAATTAAAACTGTATCGGAATATATAACAAGTTCCATCCATACAATAGAGCCGAAAACTAATGTGAAGGACCTGGGAGTAATAATGTCAAAGGAGCTCACTTTCAAAGATCAGAACAATATATCTACCACATCTGCCAGGAAAATGATAGGATGAATAATGAGAATATTCAAAACCAGAAATGCAGAGTCCATGATGATTCTTTTCAAATAGTTTGTTGTCTCTAGGCTGGAATATTGCTGTACACTTATGGCCCCTTTCTAGATTTCAGTAAAGCCTTCAATGTACCTTACAAAAGACTTAAAAAAGTGGATGCTCATTGTATATTAGGTAAAGTTCTAAGATGGATAGAGGCATAGAGAGCTTCCAATAATGGGGTCAGATCTGAGTGAGGACCGGTCACTAGTGGCTTTCCACTGAGATCAGTTTTGGGCCCATTGTTGTTCACTGTTAACATTAATGACCTTGATGAAGGAATTGCAAGTGACACAAGCAAATATGCTGATGATACCAAAATAAGCCGAATGATTGATTCTGAGGTAGATACCAATGAATTCTAGGAGGATTTGGACAAATTAATGTCTTGGTTCGAAAAGTGGCAGATGATGTTCAATGTGGACAAGTGTAAAGTCCTAGTAATTGGGAATGAAAATAAATAGCCCTCGAAGTTATAAATTAGGTGATGCAGAGTTTCATCGTAAGGAGTGTGAAAAGGATTTGGGGGTCATGGTGAGCAGAAATCTGAAGCCAAGACAACAGTGCCCAATAAGGCTAATAGATTATTTGGACTTTTTCAAGAAGTATAAGTAACAGGAGTCGAAAAGATATTTTACAGTTTTACACATCACTAGTAAGGCCTTACTTGGCTTATGTCGCTCAGTTTTGGTCTCCTTGCTACAGGATGGATAAAAATGATTCGCTGTATAAGGAATCTGCCTTATGAAGACAGACTTAGATCCTTCAATCTTCATTCTCTGGAGACACGTAGAATGAGAGGAGAAATCATTGAAGCGTATGAGTAGATGATAGGAATAAACAGAGGTGATATTAACAAAATGTTGAGGATATCGAATCAGGTAAAAACCAGAAATACGGATTTAAGTTAGATAAATTTAGATTTCGAAAGGACATAGGTAAGTACTGGTGTTCAAACAGAGTTGTCAATGCATGGAACAATCTTCAGAGTAGGGTGATAGAGGCTAGAACCCTGGGTGGCTTTAAAAAGAGATTGGACAGATACTTGAGTGGGAGGGGTTAGGTGTGATTGGTGTCGTGGGTAGGGGAGTAAATTCTTGGATAGCTTTCGGAAGGGGTGGTTTTAATATAGACTTTCTTTGTATGGGCCAGTAGGCCTTGTACAGTGTTCCTCCATTCTTATGTTCTTTCAAGGCAGGCAAAACTGCAGACGTGGAAAATGTACATAGAACTTTCATGGCACACATCAGTATGATAATGCACCTAAATTACCTTTTGAAATCTCTTGATTTGTATTCTCTGGAATGCACGCGAGAAAGATATATGATAATATACACTTGAAAAATCCTAGAGGGACTAGTCCCAAATTTGCATAGAAAAATTAATCCCTACGAAAACAGAAGACTCGGCAAGAGCAACATCCCCCATTGACAAGCAGGGACGCCACGAGTACATTAAGAGACCACAATGAAAGCTAGAAGCCCAAGACTGTTTAAATGCCTCCAGCATACATACCTGGGGTCTACCTGGAGGGTGTTCCTAGTCAACGCCCCCGCTGCCCAGTCCTTGACCAGGCCTCCCAGTGGATCAGGACCTGATCAACTAAACAGTTACTGCTAGTCCAACTTACAAATCACAGCCCGGCTGGTCAGGTACTGACTTTAGGTATGTGTTCAACTCCCTCCTCAAGGCACCCGGGAGTCTATTGGTAATCTCCCTTATGCCTAGTGAGAGGCTGTCGAACAGTCTTGGGCCCCGGACACTTACTGTGTTTTCGCTTTTTGTATCAATCGCGATCATAGTTTTCAATGGGGGTATGTTGCACCGTCTGCCCGGTCTTGTGCTTTCGTACAGAGTGATTTCTGTGTGATGATTAGGGACCAGTCCCTCTAGAATTTTCCAGGTATACATTATGATGTATTTCTCTCGCCTGTGTCCCAGTGAATAGAAGTCAGTTCCTTCAAAGTGTTCTCAGTACTTAAAGTGTTTGACTGAACTTATATGTGCAGTAAAAGTTCTCTGTACATCCTCTAGATCTGCACTATCACCTGCCTTGAATGGAGATGTTAATGTGCAGCAGTATTCCAACCTGGAGAGAACAAGTGATTTAAAATAGATCATCACTGGCTTGGCATCCCTTGTTTTGAAGGTTCTCATTATCCATCCTAACATTTTTTTCGCAGATGTGATAGTGACATTGTTGGGGTCCCTTACAGTGAGATCCTTTGACATTACCACTGGCATTACGATGCTGAACTCCTCGCATACTCTTCGGTCTTTTGTTGTGATCTTCCCTCCTTCCTCATCCTTACCTGGTCCTTGACTGTTGTTTTCCTCCTGATGTGCTGTACAACAGCTTCGGGTCAGATTCGGCTTTTGCTGCTGTCATTTTCGTATCATCGTTGGACCTCCCTTCTTACCTGTGTATATTCATTTCTGGCTCTATGACAGCTCTTCTCATTCTCCTGGATCCTTTGCCTTCTGTACTTCTTCCATTCTCTAGCACACTTGGTTTTGGGAGTAAGATGGGGGAGAGAGGTAGGTAGAGGGAGAGAGAAAGGGGGAGACAGTGGCAAATGGGGAGAGAGATGGGAAGGGGGAACAAGGGGAGAGGCAAAGGGGGGGGACAGAGAAGAGTGTGTGTGTGTATGTGTCTTCGTGATGGGGAGGGTCACTATACGTACGCTAGGTTACACAACTCTTCCCAAGGTTTATAGAATTATTTATCATTCCATTCCAACTTAATTATATACTTTGATTTACTATTATAATATTTATGCACAAAAGATATAATTTTAAACACTAACAGAACATTCACCATTGACGTTGTAGTTTAAAACAGTCGCTGCATAATAGATAGGCTAGAAAACTCTATTTTTTTTATAATTATCTTCCGCTCTGTTCCTGATTATATCAACAATTATTAGATTTACTGATGCACAAGAGACCTTTTAAAAACACCCATAGTTACACTCAGGTCTGCCCATGTTGTATCAAGTTAGTCACTGTTTACATTATTTTAGGCTGATGCTCCAATTTTCTGAAGTGTTTTTAAACGACATGTAAAGTACTGAGAGGAATCGACAAGGTGGATAGAGACAAGATGTTCCAGAGAAGGGACACAGCAACAAGGGGTAACAATTGGAAGCTCAAGACTCAGATGAGTCACAGGGATCTCCTCCAGCCCATGGACCAGCAGGTCATTTCTAACTTCAAAAAACTCTACACAAAAGCAGTGTTTGAAAAGTGCTTTGAAGTGACCACAGACACTAAGTTGACCCTAAGAGAGTTCTGGAGGAATCACTTCAACATCTACAACTCCATAAGCCTTATAGGTAAGGGAGTGACTCCCAGGACTTTGAACTCTGCTTGGAGACAATTGTGGCCAGATTGTGTCCAAAAGAGGGATTTTGAAGGGCAGCCACAGCACCGTGTCTTCCTTTGCAGATGACACCCGAATCTGCATGGCAGTGTCTTCCATTGCAGACACTGCAAGGCTCCAGGCGGACATCAACCAAATCAATCTGGCTTGTTTTACTGAACGATCCATACCAGGGTGTGCAACACCTGGTACATCGTGAACTAGCTGTAAGGCTACATTCACTAGTGACTGTGGAATTACTAACTGGTATACTCTTCTGCTAGGAGTACATGTTTGCAAGTGATGATATCTGGTGTAAGACTCACAACACAAGAATTCCTCGCTTATCTTTCCCTTATAGCTTATGCAAGAGACTGACACTGGCTTGCAAGCCGTAATATTACAGGACTGACAGTGAAAGGGTTAACACTGCACAATTACCTCCTCCTCATGGCAGATGGTGGTCCTGCCCTGGTGATTGATGGCAGGTGTGGGTGCAGCTCCAGGGTCCTGCCCGGGTGTTGGTTGGCAGGTGAGGGTGCAGCTCCAGGGTCCTGCAATGGTGATGGTTGGCAGGTGTGGATGCAGCTCCAGGGTCCTGCCCTGGTAGTGTCACTTTCTGCATAGTATTCTAGGGGATTCACCCCCCCCCCTTGGAAATAGGAATTTCTGAGGTGCAGGCAGGTCACTAATAACGAGTGAATATTGCAGGAATTAAGGCTCCCGGTTCGGTTGCACATGGTTCTGAGGGCAAGTCCAGGGGGACTAAGCTTAGGGAGGTTGAAGACCAGAATAGATTCTACATCACCAAGTCAGTTAGTCCTTTAAACGTGCATGCAGGCGAGATTTCTTGCAACATCAGTCATTTATGAAAATCTGTCCTATAAGCCACTTGTGAGGCTGAGGTGGTGAAAAGAGTGTCGAGTTCTTGGGAGGAGGTAAGAGAGTCTAGATGAATGTGGCTATCTGGTGTTGTATCTTGTGTGTGTGCAGTGTTCCAATGTTCTATGTTCTGAATGTGTTGAATAACGTTAGGGTGAGGTCGGTGAGGGTGTCGGGGGATTCCCCAGACCCGCGACCACCTCCAGACACAACAAACTGTTGTTCTTGTTACTACTTCCTTAGGGAGGACCCTCACAGGTTCCGGTCTCCATCAGGGGCGGCTCCGAAGGGCGTCCCCTTCCTGCTCCCATAAGCACAGTATCATCAGCAAAAAGTAACTGTGTCAATTCCCATTTTGTATTTGATTCCCCATAATTTAATCCCACCCCTCTCCCCAACACCCTACATAAGAACATAAGAAAGAAGGAACACTCACCAGGTGAGTCTTGTAGCAGTAACACTCACCAGGTGAGTCTTGTAGCAGTAACACTCACCAGGTGAGTCTTGTAGCAGTAACACTCACCAGGTGAGTCTTGTAGCAGTAACACTCACCAGGTGAGTCTTGTAGCAGTAACACTCACCAGGTGAGTCTTGTTAAAGGGGGGCTGTAGGACAATTTTCCGCGCGCGCTCACCGAAAAATAAAAAAAATATGGAAATTGAGTTATATATACTGAAAAATAGCTCAACTCTTTGGCAACACAATAGTACCAGAATGAATGTTCTATGACGTTTCTACAAGAAATTATAGTCATTTATATCAGGTATGGTGACGGCGATGTTGGTACCGAGTCTGCTCACGGCCCATATATTTTTTGGAGTTGTTTCCTTGTTTTTTTATCGCCTTTTCTTGCATTATTCTTTCTAATATAATAACTGACTATTTGGCATCATAAAACAGTAGGTGGAGCTTATCCGCAGACTCAGTGATTACCGGGAACCAGATGGGAACGCTCGGCAGTGTTCCTGCTCCCGCGTTGCCAACCAGGAATCGCCCATTATTACGCTTATATCAGCTTATATATCAACTCTACGGCTTATTTGTCTATCAGAATTGATCTAATATGATATAATAAACACTCTAAATAACATATAAACATGTTATATACTCTAGACTGAATAAAATAGGCCATAATATGGCCCAGAGATTATCGGGAATATTTCGATTATAAAAGTGTTACTACTCTCCATGTCGCCTCTGAGTAAGAGAAAACGGTGTTTTGAAGAGGCTAACTGCACTAGAACATCAGTTTACTAGGAAATACACCAAACAAACGCGATTTTCGCGAAAAAAAAAATTTTTTTTGAGACGGGGGCCGGCCGGCGCTCTCGGCCGATATCTCGGAAGTAACTTATTCACCTATTGTTAAAAATTCTCCCTTTATTACTGAATTAAATGGAATATATGGTAGAGTTATTATTGAAAGAATTAAAAGTAAGACGGAGAATAGGATAGCAGATGAACAAGGAGGCTTTAGGAAAGATAGGGGGTGTGTGGACCAGGTGTTTACAGTGAAACATATAAGTGAACAGTATTTAGATAAGGCCAAAGAGGTCTTTGTGGCATTTATGGATTTGGAAAAGGCGTATGACAGGGTGGATAGGGGGGCAATGTGGCAGATGTTGCAAGTGTATGGTGTAGGAGGTAGGTTACTGAAAGCAGTGAAGAGTTTTTACGAGGATAGTGAGGCTCAAGTTAGAGTATGTAGGAAAGAGGGAAATTTTTTCCCAGTAAAAGTAGGCCTTAGACAAGGATGTGTGATGTCACCGTGGTTGTTTAATATATTTATAGATGGGGTTGTAAGAGAAGTAAATGTGAGGGTCTTGGCAAGAGGTGTGGAGTTAAAAGATAAAGAATCACACACAAAGTGGGAGTTGTCACAGCTGCTCTTTGCTGATGACACTGTGCTCTTGGGAGATTCTGAAGAGAAGTTGCAGAGATTGGTGGATGAATTTGGTAGGGTGTGCAAAAGAAGAAAATTAAAGGTGAATACAGGAAAGAGTAAGGTTATGAGGATAACAAAAAGATTAGGTGATGAAAGATTGAATATCAGATTGGAGGGAGAGAGTATGGAGGAGGTGAATGTATTCAGATATTTGGGAGTGGACGTGTCAGCAGATGGGTCTATGAAAGATGAGGTGAATCATAGAATTGATGAGGGGAAAAGAGTGAGTGGTGCACTTAGGAGTCTGTGGAGACAAAGAACTTTGTCCTTGGAGGCAAAGAGGGGAATGTATGAGAGTAAAGTTTTACCAACGCTCTTATATGGGTGTGAAGCATGGGTGATGAATGTTGCAGCGAGGAGAAGGCTGGAGGCAGTGGAGATGTCATGTCTGAGGGCAATGTGTGGTGTGAATACAATGCAGAGAATTCGCAGTTTGGAAGTTAGGAGGAGGTGCGGGATTACCAAAACTGTTGTCCAGAGGGCTGAGGAAGGGTTGTTGAGGTGGTTCGGACATGTAGAGAGAATGGAGCGAAACAGAATGACTTCAAGAGTGTATCAGTCTGTAGTGGAAGGAAGGCGGGGTAGGGGTCGGCCTAGGAAAGGTTGGAGGGAGGGGGTAAAGGAGGTTTTGTGTGCAAGGGGCTTGGACTTCCAGCAGGCATGCGTGAGCGTGTTTGATAGGAGTGAATGGAGACAAATGGTTTTTAATACTTGACGTGCTGTTGGAGTGTGAGCAAAGTAACATTTATGAAGGGGTTCAGGGAAACCGGCAGGCCGGACTTGAGTCCTGGAGATGGGAAGTACAGTGCCTGCACTCTGAAGGAGGGGTGTTAATGTTGCAGTTTAAAAACTGTAGCGTAAAGCACCCTTCTGGCAAGACAGTGATGGAGTGAATGATGGTGAAAGTTTTTCTTTTTCGGGCCACCCTGCCTTGGTGGGAATCGGCCAGTGTGATAATAAATAATAAATAAATAAATAATACTCACAAAGGTTGTAGAATAATGATTTCTCTATTTTTCTGTGACCAAATTTTGGAAATATTCCAAATACTTTGGGAGTTATGTGGGAGTAAAGGGCAGATGTTTTTGCAATATTCCAGGAACTAACAAACTTTTTTTTTTTTTGTGAAATAAAGATAAGTTTATTTAGAGAGCAGGGGTCACAGAAAATTAGAATAAGCATTGTTCTCTCGGCACCAAGTGTCCAAACAACCTTACGTAGTCCCATATAAGAGAAAATTTCAACACTAGGGCATTTTCAGTAAGTCAGTCATTTCTCAGTTGTTGTTTGAGGTATATTTTTGATAAATATTTTCAAGAAAGAGTGAAACGACTTTGTCTTGTGTACCAAAACTGAAAATCGGACGGTAAACAACAGAGTTACAGATTTTGCCTTACAGCCCCCTTGTATCAAGTCAGTCACTGTTTACATTATTTTAGGCTGCTGCTCCAATTTTCTGAAGTGTTTTAAGTTTTCTTTCCCTTTATTCCTGATTATATTTAATAACGCTTATTATCTAGGTTAGCAGAGCAGGTGATGAGATCCTTTAAATACGTCCATAGATACACTCATCACTGCTCATGTAGGTGAAAATTAGTCCTAGTTATTTAATTATCTTAATAGTTAAATAAATATTCTGTCATTGCTATCAATACTTATCACCTGACACTCATGGTAGAGTGATCCTATATATCCAGCTGTGTGAAGGTGCAGCTGCACTATCATACCTATATATCCAGCTGTGTGAAGGTGCAGCTGCACTATCATACCTATATATCCAGCCAGCTGTGTGAAGGTGCAGCTGCACTATCATACCTATATATCCAGCCAGCTGTGTGAAGGTGCAGCTGCACTATCATACCTATATATCCAGCTGTGTGAAGGTGCAGCTGCACTATCATACCTATATATCCAGCCAGCTGTGTGAAGGTGCAGCTGCACTATCATACCTATATATCCAGCCAGCTGTGTGAAGGTGCAGCTGCACTATCATACCTATATATCCAGCTGTGTGAAGGTGCAGCTGCACTATCATACCTATATATCCAGCTGTGTGAAGGTGCAGCTGCACTATCATACCTATATATCCAGCTGTGTGAAGGTGCAGCTGCACTATCATACCTATATATCCAGCTGTGTGAAGGTGCAGCTGCACTATCATACCTATATATCCAGCCAGCTGTGTGAAGGTGCAGCTGCACTATCATACCTATATATCCAGCTGTGTGAAGGTGCAGCTGCACTATCATACCTATATATCCAGCCAGCTGTGTGAAGGTGCAGCTGCACTATCATACCTATATATCCAGCTGTGTGAAGGTGCAGCTGCACTATCATACCTATATATCCAGCTGTGTGAAGTTGCAGCTGCAATATCATACCTATACATCCAGCTGTGTGAGTTTGAAGGTGCAGCTGCATTATCATACCTATACATCCAGCTGTGTGAAGGTGCAGCTGCACTATCATACCTATACATCCAGCTGTGTGAGTTTGAAGGTGCAGCTGCATTATCATACCTATACATCCAGCTGTGTGAAGGTGCAGCTGCACTATCATACCTATACATCCAGCTGTGTGAAGGTGCAGCTGCACTATCATACCTATATATCCAGCTGTGTGAAGGTGCAGCTGCACTATCATACCTATACATCCAGCTGTGTGAAGGTGCAGCTGCACTATCATACCTATACATCCAGCTGTGTGAAGGTGCAGCTGCACTATCATACCTATATATCCAGCTGTGTGAAGGTGCAGCTGCAATATCATACCTATACATCCAGCTGTGTGAGTTTGAAGGTGCAGCTGCACTATCATACCTATATATCCAGCTGTGTGAAGTTGCAGCTGCAATATCATACCTATACATCCAGCTGTGTGAGTTTGAAGGTGCAGCTGCATTATCATACCTATACATCCAGCTGTGTGAAGGTGCAGCTGCACTATCATACCTATACATCCAGCTGTGTGAGTTTGAAGGTGCAGCTGCATTATCATACCTATACATCCAGCTGTGTGAAGGTGCAGCTGCACTATCATACCTATACATCCAGCTGTGTGAAGGTGCAGCTGCACTATCATACCTATATATCCAGCTGTGTGAAGGTGCAGCTGCACTATCATACCTATACATCCAGCTGTGTGAAGGTGCAGCTGCACTATCATACCTATACATCCAGCTGTGTGAAGGTGCAGCTGCACTATCATACCTATATATCCAGCTGTGTGAAGGTGCAGCTGCAATATCATACCTATACATCCAGCTGTGTGAGTTTGAAGGTGCAGCTGCATTATCATACCTATACATCCAGCTGTGTGAAGGTGCAGCTGCACTATCATACCTATACATCCAGCTGTGTGAGTTTGAAGGTGCAGCTGCATTATCATACCTATACATCCAGCTGTGTGAAGGTGCAGCTGCACTATCATACCTATACATCCAGCTGTGTGAAGGTGCAGCTGCACTATCATACCTATATATCCAGCTGTGTGAAGGTGCAGCTGCACTATCATACCTATACATCCAGCTGTGTGAAGGTGCAGCTGCACTATCATACCTATACATCCAGCTGTGTGAAGGTGCAGCTGCACTATCATACCTATACATCCAGCTGTGTGAGTTTGAAGGTGCAGCTGCATTATCATACCTATACATCCAGCTGTGTGAAGGTGCAGCTGCAATATCATACCTATACATCCAGCTGTGTGAAGGTGCAGCTGCACTATCATACCTATATATCCAGCTGTGTGAAGGTGCAGCTGCACTATCATACCTATACATCCAGCTGTGTGAAGGTGCAGCTGCACTATCATACCTATACATCCAGCTGTGTGAAGGTGCAGCTGCACTATCATACCTATATATCCAGCTGTGTGAAGGTGCAGCTGCAATATCATACCTATACATCCAGCTGTGTGAGTTTGAAGGTGCAGCTGCATTATCATACCTATACATCCAGCTGTGTGAAGGTGCAGCTGCACTATCATACCTATACATCCAGCTGTGTGAGTTTGAAGGTGCAGCTGCATTATCATACCTATACATCCAGCTGAGTGAAGGTGCAGCTGCACTATCATACCTATACATCCAGCTGTGTGAAGGTGCAGCTGCACTATCATACCTATATATCCAGCTGTGTGAAGGTGCAGCTGCACTATCATACCTATACATCCAGCTGTGTGAAGGTGCAGCTGCACTATCATACCTATACATCCAGCTGTGTGAAGGTGCAGCTGCACTATCATACCTATATATCCAGCTGTGTGAAGGTGCAGCTGCAATATCATACCTATACATCCAGCTGTGTGAGTTTGAAGGTGCAGCTGCATTATCATACCTATACATCCAGCTGTGTGAAGGTGCAGCTGCACTATCATACCTATACATCCAGCTGTGTGAGTTTGAAGGTGCAGCTGCATTATCATACCTATACATCCAGCTGTGTGAAGGTGCAGCTGCACTATCATACCTATACATCCAGCTGTGTGAGTTTGAAGGTGCAGCTGCACTATCATACCTATACATCCAGCTGTGTGAAGGTGCAGCTGCACTATCATACCTATACATCCAGCTGTGTGAGTTTGAAGGTGCAGCTGCATTATCATACCTATACATCCAGCTGTACTCACCTAATTGCGGTTGCAGGGGTCGAGACTCAGCTCCTGGCACTGCCTCTTCACTGATTGGTACTAGGTCGTCCGCTCTCTCTCTGCCTCCTAGGCTTTGTCATACCTCGTCTTAAAGCTATGTATGGTCCCTGCCTACACTACACCGCTTGCTAGGCTATTCCACTTCCTGACGACTTTGTGACTGAAGAAATAGTTCCTAACATCCCTGTGACTCGTCTGAGTCTTCAGCTTCCAATTGTGACCCCTTGTTTCTGTCTTCCCTCTCTGGAACATCTTGTCTCTGTCCACCTTGTCTATTCCACGCATTTTGTATGTTCTTATCATGTCTCCCCTGACCCTCCTGTCCTCCAGTGTCGTCAACCTTTCTTCGTACGACATTCCCCTGAGCTCCGGAACTAGCTTTGTTCCAAGCCTTTGTACTTTCTCTAATTTCTTGACGTGCTTGACGAGGTGTGGGTTCCAAACTAGTGCTGCTTACTCCAGTATGGGCCGGACGTTCACAGTGTACAGTGTCTTGAACGATTCCTTACTAAGGTATCGGAACGCTATTCTCAGGTTTGCCAGGTGCACATATGCTGCAGCAGTTATTTGGTTAATGTGTGCCTCCGGAGACATGTTCGGTGTTATGGTCACCCCAAGATCTTTCTCCTTGAGTGAGGTTTGCAGCCTTTGTCTGCCTAGCCTATACTCTGTCTGCGTTCTTCTTTGCCCTTCCCCAATCTTCATGACTTTGCATTTGGCAGGGTTGAATTCGAGAAGCCAGTTTCTGGACCACGTGTCCAGCCTGTCCAGGTCTCTTTGTAGTCCTTCCTCATCCTCATCCGATTTAATCTGTCTCATTAACTTCACATCATCTGCGAACAGGGATACTTCAGAGTCTATCCCTTCATCATGTCATTCACATATACCAAAAATAGCACTGGTCCTAGGACTGACCCCTGTGGGACCCCGCTCGTCAGAGGCGCCCACTGTGATACCTCATCACGTACCATGACTCGTTGTTGCCTCCCCTTCAGCTGTTCTCTGATCCATTGCAGTGCCCTCCCTGTTATATGCGCCTGGTCCTCCAGCTTCTGAACTAATCTCCTGTGAGGAACTGTGTCGAAGGCCTTCCTGCAGTCCAGGAAAATGCAGTCAACCCACCCCTTTCTCTCGTGTCTTACTTCTGTTACCTTGTCATAAAACTCCAGAAGGTTTGTGACTCAGGATTTGCCTTCCATGAATCCATGCTGGTTGTCGTTTGTAATCTTGTTCTGTTCCAGATGCTCCACCACTCTCCTCCTGATAATCTTCTCCATGACTTTGCATACTATACACGTCAGAGACACTGGTCTGTAGTTTAGTGCCTCGGTTCTCTCTCCTTTCTTAAAAATGGGGACTACATTTGCCGTCTTCCATACCTCAGGTAGTTGCCCAGTTTCAAGGGATGTGTTGAAGATTGTGGTTAGTGGCACACACAGCATCTCTGCTCCTTCTCTAAGGACCTATGGAGAGATGTTGTTCGGTCCCATCGCCTTTGAGGTATCAATATCATTTAGCAGCTTCTGCACCTCCTCCTCCGTTGTTCGTATGTCATCCAGCACCTGTTGGTATATTCCCTGTTGGTGTTTCCCAGCTGAGTGAGTGTGAAGGTGCAGCTGCACTATCATACCTTCAAAGAGGATTTGATAGTACTGATTCCTATTTATTGAAATAAAAAATGGGAAAATGAATGATAACATAAAATAAACAAATTTATTAATAATATGAAGAATTTACATAATATATAAAACACTTAACACAAAAATAATCCTGTTTGAAGCAAATAATTAAAATGAAATATATAAATAATTCTTGTGAATCGAAGCTAATATGAATAAAAATATGAAAAGTGAATAATATAGTGGATGGCTGGACTTCGCAGTGCCGCTGTTCAAGGCTCGTACCTCCTGAATTACTGGGGGTGTAGGATGCTGAGTCAGTATGGATGTAAGGTGGTCACTGGTGGATGTCACTATTATGATGTCTGACTACAGTAGAAGATGACGCCAACAGATGTAGAGATCGGTACATGTGTGGTACTTGGTTCTTGAGAAGTTTCGTCCTAAGTGGAAGAATTGCTACTACTCAACCAAATGAAAAGTTTGTGTTGTAACAGCGTGAGATGACTGTAGGACGGTATGAAGACTGAAGAGTATCAACAGTGAGTGGAACACGAACTGAAAACTTCAATTAAATATGCAGAGTTCCACTCAGCTGATGACGAGTAACATTAAAAACGCAGGTTGTTGCCTGGGATCTGAGCCTAGACCCTGCTCACCTTGTCTCGCCTGTGTCCGATGACCCGAACTGCCAGACAAGGAGCCTAGACCCTGCTGCTCGCCTTGTATCGCCTGTGTCCGATGACCCGAACTGCCAGACTAAAAAAAAAATGCCAGACAAGGAGCCTAGAATCGCCTGTGTCCGATGACCCGAACTGCCAGACTAAAAAAAAAATTAATCCAGACAAGCAGTCACTCACATGAGAGGCTTTAGGCCTTTAAAAGAAATGTGAAGAAATATACTTTACTTCTTAATTATACAGAAAACAAAAGTATAACATTATTGTGGCTGGCAGATTGTCACTGGTCACCAGTACAAGTCAGGTCATAGCAGCGTCTGGAAGAGTGTCTGTAGTCAGCAGAACAAGTTAGACCAAAACAGCGTCTGGAAGAGTGTCTGTAGTCAGCAGTACAAGTTAGACCAAAACAGCGTCTGGAAGAGTGTCTGTAGTCAGCAGAACAAGTTAGACCAAAACAGCGTCTGGAAGAGTGTCAGTAGTCAGCAGTACAAGTTAGACCAAAACAGCGTCTGGAAGAGTGTCTGTAGTCAGCAGAACAAGTTAGACCAAAACAGCGTCTGGAAGAGTGTCTGTAGTCAGCAGAACAAGTTAGACCAAAACAGCGTCTGGAAGAGTGTCTGTAGTCAGCAGTACAAGTTAGACCAAAACAGCGTCTGGAAGAGTGTCAGTAGTCAGCAGTACAAGTTAGACCAAAACAGCGTCTGGAAGAGTGTCTGTAGTCAGCAGTACAAGTTAGACCAAAACAGCGTCTGGAAGAGTGTAGTCAGCAGAACAAGTTAGACCAAAACAGCGTCTGGAAGAGTGTCTGTAGTCAGCAGTACAAGTTAGACCAAAACAGCGTCTGGAAGAGTGTCTGTAGTCAGCAGTACATGTTAGACCAAAACAGCGTCTGGAAGAGTGTCTGTAGTCAGCAGTACATGTTAGACCAAAACAGCGTCTGGAAGAGTGTCTGTAGTCAGCAGTACAAGTTAGACCAAAACAGCGTCTGGAAGAGTGTCTGTAGTCAGCAGTACATGTTAGACCAAAACAGCGTCTGGAAGAGTGTCAGTAGTCAGCAGTACAAGTTAGACCAAAACAGCGTCTGGAAGAGTGTCAGTAGTCAGCAGTACAAGTTAGACCAAAACAGCGTCTGGAAGAGTGTCTGTAGTCAGCAGTACAAGTTAGACCAAAACAGCGTCTGGAAGAGTGTCTGTAGTCAGCAGTACATGTTAGACCAAAACAGCGTCTGGAAGAGTGTCTGTAGTCAGCAGTACAAGTTAGACCAAAACAGCGTCTGGAAGAGTGTCTGTAGTCAGCAGTACATGTTAAACCAAAACAGCGTCTGGAAGAGTGTCAGTAGTCAGCAGTACAAGTTAGACCAAAACAGCGTCTGGAAGAGTGTCTGTAGTCAGCAGTACATGTTAGACCAAAACAGCGTCTGGAAGAGTGTCTGTAGTCAGCAGTACAAGTTAGACCAAAACAGCGTCTGGAAGAGTGTCAGTAGTCAGCAGTACAAGTTAGACCAAAACAGCGTCTGGAAGAGTGTCTGTAGTCAGCAGTACATGTTAGACCAAAACAGCATCTGGAAGAGTGTCTGTAGTCAGCAGTACAAGTTAGACCAAAACAGCGTCTGGAAGAGTGTCTGTAGTCAGCAGTACAAGTTAGACCAAAACAGCATCTGGAAGAGTGTCTGTAGTCAGCAGTACAAGTCAGACCAAAACAGCATCTGGAAGAGTGTCTGTAGTCAGCAGAACAAGTTAGACCAAAACAGCATCTGGAAGAGTGTCAGTAGTCAGCAGTATAAGTCAGACCAAAACAGCGTCTGGAAGAGTGTCAGTAGTCAGCAGTACAAGTCAGACCAAAACAGCGTCTGGAAGAGTGTCAGTAGTCAGCAGTATAAGTCAGACCAAAACAGCGTCTGGAAGAGTGTCAGTAGTCAGCAGTATAAGTCAGACCAAAACAGCATCTGGAAGAGTGTCAGTAGTCAGCAGTATAAGTCAGACCAAAACAGCATCTGGAAGAGTGTCAGTAGTCAGCAGTATAAGTCAGACCAAAACAGCATCTGGAAGAGTGTCAGTAGTCAGCAGTACAAGTCAGACCAAAACAGCATCTGGAAGAGTGTCAGTAGTCAGCAGTACAAGTAAGACCAAAACAGCATCTGGAAGAGTGTCAGTAGTCAGCAGTACAAGACCAAAACAGCGTCATCAGTTGCTAAGTGTGAGAATTTTCGGTGTTCTGAATTATACTTGGAATATCTTGCCTTTTCGTGCGTCAGGTTGTAATGGCAAGTTCAATAGTTTATTGAAAATTTGAAAGATCTTCAGCATTATAACTTCTAATAAAATTACTCTGATTATACTGACATTTAAACTGTATTTACATTTCATCAATATTATTCCCACGACATGTTTTTATGTCTCATATGATGCAATTGACTTTTTTTTTTGTCTCCGATCTTAAAATATGAAAACATTTGTTTGTAATTTATAAAATCACTGTGAACTGACAATCACCTCCAGTTATGGTCACAAATTATAAAATCATTGTGTACTGACAGTCTCCTCCAGTTATGGTCACTATTACAACCCAAGAATTCAAAGGCCTGTTATCCTGGGTGTAAAGGGAGCAAAATAAACTGCAAGAACTGCAAGAAGCCCCTATCAAGAGCCTTTTCCATCCTATGGAGAGGGAGCATGGACACGGGGATCGTCCCACAGTTACTAAAAACAACAGACATAGC
The DNA here is from genome assembly GCF_038502225.1 of Cherax quadricarinatus. NCBI lineage: Eukaryota > Metazoa > Arthropoda > Malacostraca > Decapoda > Parastacidae > Cherax > Cherax quadricarinatus. The sequence goes on from NC_091327.1 coordinate 1,110,057, forward strand.
TCCACTCCACAAAGGGGGCAGTAAAGCAACAGCAAAGAACTACAGACCAATAGCACTAACATCCCATATCATAAAAATCTTTGAAAGGGTCCTAAGAAGCAAGATCACCACCCATCTAGAAACCCATCAGTTACACAACCCAGGGCAACATGGGTTTAGAACAGGTCGCTCCTGTCTGTCTCAACTATTGGATCACTACGACAAGGTCCTAGATGCACTAGAAGACAAAAAGAATGCAGATGTAATATATACAGACTTTGCAAAAGCCTTCGACAAGTGTGACCATGGCGTAACAGCGCACAAAATGCGTGCTAAAGGAATAACAGGAAAAGTCGGTCGATGGATCTATAATTTCCTCACTAACAGAACACAGAGAGTAGTCGTCAACAGAGTAAAGTCCGAGGCAGCTACGGTGATAAGCTCTGTTCCACAAGGCACAGTACTCGCTCCCATCTTGTTCCTCATCCTCATATCCGACATAGACAAGGATGTCAGCCACAGCACCGTGTCTTCCTTTGCAGATGACACACGAATTTGCATGACAGTGTCCTTCCTCCATTGCAGACACTGCAAGGCTCCAGGCGGACATCAACCAAATCTTTCAGTGGGCTGCAGAAAACTATATGAAGTTCAACGATGAGAAATTTCAATTACTCATATATGGTAAACACGAGGAAATTAAATCTTCATCAGAGTACAAAACAAATTCTGGCCACAAAATAGAGCGAAACACCAACGTCAAAGACCTGGGAGTGATCATGTCGGAGGATCTCACCTTCAAGGACCATAACATTGTATCAATCGCATCTGCTAGAAAAATGACAGGATGGATAATGAGAACCTTCAAAACTAGGGAGGCCAAGCCCATGATGACACTCTTCAGGTCACTTGTTCTATCTAGGCTGGAATATTGCTGCACACTAACAGCACCTTTCAAGGCAGGTGAAATTGCTGACCAAGAAAATGTACAGAGAACCTTCACGGCGAGCATAACGGAGATAAAACACCTCAATTACTGGGAGCACTTGAGGTTCCTAAACCTGTATTCGCTGGAACGCAGGCGGGAGAGATACATGATTATATACACCTGGAAAATCCTAGAGGGACTAGTACCGAACTTGCACACGAAAATCACTCACTACGAAAGCAAAAGACTTGGCAGACGATGCAACATCCCCCCAATGAAAAGCAGGGGTGTCACTAGCACGTTAAGAGACCATACAATAAGTGTCAGGGGCCCGAGACTGTTCAACTGCCTCCCAGCATACATAAGGGGGATTACCAACAGACCCCTGGCAGTCTTCAAGCTGGCACTGGACAAGCATCTAAAGTCGGTTCCTGACCAGCCGGGCTGTGGTTCGTACGTTGGTTTGCGTGCAGCCAGCAGTAACAGCCTGGTTGATCAGGCTCTGATCCGCCAGGAGGCCTGGTAACAGACCGGGCCGCGGGGGCGTTGACCCCCGGAACTCTCTCCAGGTAAACTCCAGGTATTGTCCTTCCACCAAGTAAGAACAGAAGTATGTACACTATATACCCTATGTACAGCAATCGGTATTAGCGCATGCCATGGTAAGCAGACCGTGTTTCAACCAGCTCTAGAATGGGAATGACAAGGGTAGACAGTCGGGTGGTGCCCACAACACCTGCAATTGCCAGAATCATTTTCTCATTGGCTGAACCTGGGTACTGATCGAACGACAGGGCCCCAACGTCCTACCCTTAGTACTGGTTCGCTGGTTGGGGGAGATAGCCTTTCAGTGAGGGTGTGCATCCCACACCACCACCCCGAGAGAGCTCAGGAATAGGCTCCCACCTCCCATTGGTAACCGTGCCACCATGGCACCATATAATGGGACTGCCTTTCCTCTCAACCATCCAACTCTTAGAGCTCAGTTTTATTCACACAAAGCTAAACCCGAAACTTAGAGCGAGACAGCAGACAGTAGGGCTAAAGTAGGTCCAAGGTATGGGCAGACGGTAGCCTGCACCCCGTCACTAAAAAAAAAAAAAATATGTTTAGGGGAAAAAAAGGAGCTAGAAACTGATTACCACAGGTCCCTAACACATCCTAACCTAATGCATTCGGGATAAAGCATCTGCCAACTTATTTTCTTTGCCGGCAATGTATATTATTCTGAGAGAATAGGGCTGCATTCGTAGACTCCATCTCATGAGCCTCGTATTGTGGTTCTTCATGGCTTGGAGAGATACCAGAGAGTTGTGGTCACTATAGACAGTGACCACCTGTGAAGTCTGGCCCACGTAAATATCCAAGTGCTTCAAAGCCAGTATCAGCACGAGGGCTTCTTTTTCAGTGGTAGAGTAAGCCCTCTGGTGCGGCTGGAACTTTGCATAGAAGGCTACAGGCTGCAGCCCCTCGTCACTGTTTTGCAACAGTACTGTCCCAACCCCAGACTCACAAGCATCAACCTGTAATGAGAAAGATTTTGAGAAATCTGGATGGATGCAGTACACAATAATCTTTTTGCTTTCGTAAAAGCATTTTGACATTCTGGGGTCCAATTAAAGGGAACTTTATGACTGGTAAGAGAGGTAAGAGGCGCTACAATATCTGAAATTTTTTTACAGAACCTTCGGTAAAACCCTATCATGCCTAGGAAAAATTGAAGAGATCTCCTATTATTGGGAAATGGGTAATCTTTAATAAGAACATAAGAAAGAAGGAACGCTGCAACAGGCCTACTGACCCATGCAGAGCAGGTCCATGTCCCCCCCGGATTAACCCAATGACCCCCCCCCCCCGATTAGCCCAATGACCCACCCAGTCTGGTCACCTCCACTCAAGGAAGGAGCACGAAGCCATACCCAGCAGCACATGCTAGTCAGGTCCAACTCACACCCACCCACACCCACTCATGTATTTATCTAACCTATTTTTAAAATTACACAACGTTTTAGCCTGAATAACTATACTCGGGAGTTTATTCCACTCATCCACAACTCTATTATCAAACCAGTGCTTTCCTATATCTTTCCTGAATCTGAATTTTTCGAACTTGAAACCATTTCTGCGAGTCTAGTCTTGGCTGGAAATTTTCAGCACGCTATTTACATCCACTTTATTTATTCCTGTTTTCCATTTATACACCTCGATCATATCCCCTCCCCCAATTCAGGGCCCTTAGTCTATCCTCATAAGGAAGATTTCTGATACATGGGATCATCTTTGTCATCCTCCTCTGTACGTTTTCCAAAACATTTATATCCATTCTGTAATACGGTGACCAGAACTGAGCAGCATAGTCTAAATGAGGCCTAACCAAGGATATATAGAGTTGAAGAACAACCTGAGGACTTCTATTATTTATACTCCTAGATATGAAGCCAAGAATTCTATTAGCTTTATTGCAAACACTAATGCACTGTTGTCTTGGTTTCAGATTACTGCTAACCAGAACCCCTAAATCCTTTTCACAAGCAGTAGTATTACGATCTACATTATTTAGTTTATGTGGCATGGTTATTTACCTGTCCAACATTTAAAACTTTGGCATGAAGTTTAGTAAATTTAGGAGCAACTTTGCCACACCTACTTCATGGCCCAGAAAAGTAACAGTGGCCTGGCCAAAGGAAGACTTAGATAAATTAACAATAAATGGGAACTTTGGAAGGTCTCAAAGAGAACCTTAAGCCTGAACAGGTGTTGATCCCAAGTATCAAACACCACCACTATGTCATCTAAATAAGCTGCCGTGCCTTTAATAGCCTCATGGATAAGTTTCTGGAATGAAGAGGGGGACTTTTTCATTCCGAAACGGGTAACTGTATTGATAATGACCTCCTGGAATTACAAAGGCAGAGATTTCCTTCGCCTTATACGTCAAAGGTACTTGACAGTAACCTTTAAGGAGGTCTAACTTTGACACAAAAGTAGCCTTATCCACAATTTCGATTACGTCATCCAGACGAGGAAGAGGGTAAGCATCTGTAATTGTGACCTCATTCACCTTACGGTAGTCTGTACACATACGAAACCCTCCATCAGCTTTTTTTAACAAGGATGCACGGTGAAGCCAATGGACTAGATGACTCCCCCACTAACCCATGCTCTAACAGAAATTCTACCTCCTGCTGAAGTAGCCTCTGTTTTTCAGAATTAGCTCTGTAGGGGGAGAGTTTAATAGGTTTAGAGTTTCCCACATCTACGTCATGGTAACCTAATGTACATTTTTTCGGCACATCCGAAAAAATATCTGGGTATAACTGTAGAAGCACAGTTAAACTTGTTACTTGAAGTTCAGGTAGCCCCACCATTAAAGGGCCAGGGTCCTTGAGGAGGACAGAGTTTGGAAGCTTGACATTAATTTCAGAGACAGAGGACATTAATCTCAGAGGTAGAGGACAGAGTCATTGCTGGGACTATCTGGTGTATGAAAAGTTTTTATTTGATTAATGTGTTAAGTTCTGTTTTTGAGGTCTTATCAAGCAGAGATACCACATAATTTACATCAGATAACTTACAGTTTGCATAGGTTCCGTAAATTTAGCTTTCAAGGTGTGGCCAGGTATAGGTTCTTGTACCAACCTGGAGTTTACCTGGAGAGAGTTCCGGGGGTCAACGCCCCCGCGGCCCGGTCTGTGACCAGGCCTCCTGGTGGATCAGAGCCTGATCAACCAGGCTGTTGCTGCTGGCTGCACGCAAACCAACGTACGAGCCACAGCCCGGCTGATCCGGAACTGACTTTAGGTGCTTGTCCAGTGCCAGCTTGAAGACTGCCAGGGGTCTGTTGGTAATCCCCCTTATGTGTGCTGGGAGGCAGTTGAACAGTCTCGGGCCCCTGACACTTATTGTATGGTCTCTTAACGTGCTAGTGACACCCCTGCTTTTCATTGGGGGATGTTGCATCGTCTGCCAAGTCTTTTGCTTTCGTAGTGAGTGATTTTCGTGTGCAAGTTCGGTACTAGTCTCCTGGATGGAAGGAGCAAAATTGTGCATTTCTGTCATACCTCTGTTTCATCTTGTTTTGAGCTGCCTTTAGGTTAGCCTTGGCTAACTAACGTGCCACCTGCAACCTTGAAGACGGGTTGTAGAGTGGTGAGCTAGCGTCTTCTCCCTTCCATCCTTCTTTGAGCACGCGAAGAGGACCTCGTACATTGTGCCCAAAGATCAGCTTAAACGGACTAGGGAAACTGTAGACTCCTGCACAGTTTCCCTTATTGAAAACAGTAACAAAGGTAGTGATTCATACCAGTCTGTAGAAAAATGCATACAAAAAGTTCTCATCATGGATTTTAACATCTGATGGAATCTTTCCAAGGTGCCTTGGGACTGAGGATGATAGGCAGTGGATAAGGTGTGGATTATCCCTAACCTAGTTGTTTCCCTAAATGCTTTGGCAGTGAAATTAGTACCTTGATCACTTTTAATAGATTTGGGAATGCCAAAACAAGAAATAAATCTGGTTAAAGCTTTGAGAATGACTTTAGTATTAATACTGTGCATGGGAATTGCTTCTGGGTATCTAGTTACTCTATCCATAATGGTAAATAAGAACTGATTTCTAGACTTGGGCTTTGGTAGTGGATCTACACAATCTATAATTAATTCTGCAAAAGGATTTCCATCAGAAGGTATAGGCTGGAGAGGTGCAGGTTTAAAGTAATGTCCAGGTTTCCCTACTTGCTGACATTCTCGGAAACATCGGATATGATTCTTCACATCCTGCCTTAATTTTGGCCAATAGAATTCTTTTGTGATTCTATGTAATGTTTTAATAATTCCTAGGTGACCTCCTAATGAAGTATTATGAGCTATATTCAATATATGGAAAATTTTCTAGGGTGATTACCTGTACGTACCTCAGCATTACAAGCATACGGGAAATCTCATTGGGAGACAACAACTATAGCGTTTACCATAGTCACCCCGTGTAGACATGTGAGAAAACTTAACCACCTCTGGTCTCTGAAGGTGGCCCCCTCGACCCTCACAATCTTATCCATATCTATCCGAGACCAGTATAAATTGGATAGCACCCTCAAGTATGGTACTACTAATTAATAGAGGAATGTATAGATTATATTAGTTTAACTGAATGAAGGGGGGGGGGGGGGTAGGTTACACATGGATGCATCCATCAAGGAAAAACATTTGTACATAATCTCACCACTTACCAGATATTCTCTGGTGGTCACTTGATGTAGTTGGATCACCCATAACCTATCCAACTACAACATACCTAACTGGCCAGTATCAGTCTCCTATAGCTAGAAAGGTTACTTAACTGTGGGTGATTGATGCTCCTTATTTCCTCCATTCACCATCTCATTTCGATGTCCTGCTACACCGACGTGGTTGTTATTCCAGGAGGACAAGGTATCCGTTGGTTTGTCCCGGTTTAGAAGTCGTGACTCCATAAAACTTCACTATCCTCGGGACGGGAACCACGTGTTCACTCGGATCAAGGCGACTTATTTCACTTCCCGCATTCTCTTAACTCAATGTTATTATCACTGATTACATTACCATTCACAAGACGATTTAACGTCTCATAATTATTATACACATTAGAGGTCACTCCATTAAGATCTGAGACCGATGAGTGATGATTAAATCACAGGTATTTTCCCCGGGACACTCCATGGCGATGCACCAGTCCCCACCGGTCATACCATTATTCATTAATTTTACCACTTTATTATGGTAGTCCCGTAAATCTCGTTCCCTCACTCTTCACCATGAACAGTTACGACACTTCCTATTATGAAATGAGGCCTATATTAATCCTTAGGCCACCGTGAACGCCAATTTCCTGGTCCCTTGTTTTCACAGCCTCCTCACTACATTTAAAACACTCCTGCTAACCTATGCCCTCAGTCGACCTGTTCCCCCCGCACATCCGCGCAGGCGCAGGGCGAACCCAGTTGGTTCTATTCAAAATACAAATACATTTTGACCCAAATCAACACATTAAACACTTATTAGGCACTATAGCTTCGGAAATTAAATAATTTCCACACTGCGGCCGGGCAGAAGTCGTTGTTAGACGACTTAAATTGCGTCTTCTTCCAGGAGACGATTCCAGCCCTCTCTAGATTGCACTGCTGTTTTCCTAGTGGGTCTTACTACAATTTCTTCTTGCATCACTCGGTCAGTGTCTTCAGTATCACTCGTGTCACTTTCCCTTAGATTTCCATCTGCACTGGATTGAACACCATTTAATTCTAAGGGAATTAATTTATTAATGGTAAGCAAACTTTCCTGACCACGACACAACACTTTGACGTTTCTGACAACACCTTGTGCATCTGGGTATAATGTAACTACCTTGCCCAGAGGCCACAATGTTCGATGTTGTTCAGTATCAATTAACACAATGTCACCTGGTTGAATGTTCTGTCGGTTTACTGCCTCTGGTGCACCATAAAAGTGTTCACGTAGTGTAAGAAGATATTCTTTACGCCACACATCAGACCAATTAGTAATTACCTTATTTAACATCTTGAACTTATCACTCAACACGGTCACGTTATTGTAATCCTCATCACTTCCCTCGGGATTATCTCTATAGATAGGTGCAGCTTCTAACCTTCGTCCACATATTAGGTGAGAGGGAGTCAGGATCTCCACGTCAGGAGTGTTGCTCATGTATGACAGAGGGCGATTGTTTATCCGATTCTCTGCCTCCACCAACACTGCACGGAATTCCTCCAAATTAATTCTCTTCCTGTGTAGCACCTTACGAAGACATCTTTTCACTGTACCTATCATTCTTTCGTACAGTCCTCCCTGCCAAGGTGCTCTGGGAGTAATAAATTTCCAGACACACCCTCGCTGGGTCAACAAAGACTGTACATCATCACTCTTATTTAATTCCATCAAGTGTTGAGCACCCGCTACAAAATTGGTGGCATTATCTGAGATCATCAAACTTGTAAAGGATCTCCTAGCTGCAAATTTCTGGAACAGCTGTATGAACTGTTCTGATCAGGAGCTGATCCACCAGGAGGCCTGGTCACAGACCGGGCCGCGGGGGCGTTGACCCCCGAAACTCTCTCCAGGTAAACTCCAGGTAGACAAGTCCTGAGCCACTTCTATATGAACAGCCCTAGTAGCTGCACAAGTAAATAGACATACATACATCTTCAAAGGAACACCATCTGAAGTACCTGTTAAAATGATTGGCCCACTATAGTCCACTCTGGTCACATAAAAGGGTTTTACCAACTGCACACGTTCCTTGGGCAATGGTGGAGGACCTGGGTACATGTAGGTTCTGGCATCCACCCGGCGACATATTACACACGACTTGATAATCCTTTTTACACTTTGCCATCCTTGTGGAATCCAGAAAGTTTCCTGAATACAGTTTAAGGTATCTTGTACCACACCATGCATCACGTTTTTATGGGTATTAAAGACAATCAAGGTTGTCAGGTGATGAGTTTTGGGCAGTGTGGCATGCAAAGAGTATGTAACCTTTATTCGGCGCATGTACACACCCTCATTTACAGGCTATCTCCCCCAACCAGCGAACCAGGTTGCTAAGAGTTGATGATGGGGCCCCGTCGTTCAACTAGTGACCAGGTTCTAGCCAATAAGATGGTTTTGGCAATCGCAGAGGTTATGTGGGTACCGCTCTCCTGTCTGCCCTTGTCATTCCTATTCTAGAGCTGGTTGAAGCACGGTCTGCTATCTTGTGGCTTCTATTTCTGCCTTGCTTACCGTGGAGTGCACTATACTTATCACTGTACATAGTGTACATATTGCTGTTCTAAATTGTTGAAGGATAATGTAAGTCTAAACTTTTTCTGCTGTGTTTATTTTGCTCCCATTACACCCGGGATAACAGGCCATTTGGAATCCTGGGTTGTAATATGGATAGCCTGTCCGAGAGCTGGAGCTGGACTTAGAGAAACGGTTGAGCTTAGGGTGAAGCTCGTAGCAGGAACATTGTGCAGCTTGCTGTCTGGCATTGCATTAGCTTTGCCTATGCTTTACAAATTTTGTCAGTTTTGTTATGGTCAGCATTGCTATTGTGTGATCGTTCAACAGCTCGCTACTAGCTTGTTCGGTGTGCTCGCTTCGCTACAGTCAATCTTCTAGAACAGTGTAGCTGTCTGGCATTGCTTTACAAATTTTGCGTGTCAGTTGTTACTAGCCTCTTCGGTGTGGAGAATTTTGCAATCAGCTTTGCTTGTATGCGTATTCTGCAATTGTACTGTGCATAGCTAAGCGTGTTCTGCAAATTAACGTGTTACGTTGGGGTATTCTGCAATCGTACTGTGCATAGCGAATAACTTATGCCACCTAGACGAGTCAGACGTCTGGTGTCGGCATATATTTTGCATAACCTACCTAAATTGTCCCTACAACGTTGTTGGCAAATTGCTCGTTCCATTGGCATTAAATACAAATGCACTCTCACAGCTGCGCAACTGCGTTCACTGATTGCTGACAAACTTATAGAAGAAGAGATGGCACATCAGACTCCTCCCTCTACGGGAGCTAGGGCAAAAACTACTATGTTCTCGCACGAGGAAGATGATACACCTACGGAGCAAAATGGTCAGTATAGTGCAGCTGGGTTGTCTCAAGGTGAATCAGCGTCGTTGGCACTTGAGCTGGCAAAAATCAATCTTGAGCAAACTAGGGAACAGAGAGAATTCGCAAGGGAAGAATATGATAGCGAAAGAGAAAGGAGGCAGTTTTCGCATTCTGTAAATGATTTTAGTTTACAAAAAGCAGTACAGCTTGTTCCCCGCTTCAATGAGGCTGAACCAGAGCAATTTTTCGAAAGCTTCGAAAATCAGGCTCGAGCCTTGAGGTGGCCGGAACAGCATTGGGCATCGTTGGTTCATACAGCATTATTGGGTAAGGCACAGGAATTTACGTCAGTATTAAATGACGCAGAATTTTCTGATTATCAAGTAGTGAAGAACACAGTGTTGGGAGCATATACATGTATCCCAGCCAAATATAGAAAGATTTTTAAACTAAGCAGGCGGCAGCTTGGTCAATCCCTAGTGGACTTTGTGAGACAGCAAACCAAAGCTTTTACCAGCTGGTATAAAGCAAGTGGTGTCTCTACCTTTGAGGAGCTGGTACAGCTTATTCTGATTGATAACCTGCTGGAGTCTGTGGGACCAGAGGTTCGAGTCTTTCTGCAGGATCGTGACTTAACCACTGCATTGGAGGCAGCCAGGTTGGCTGATACCTTCGAAACTAACCGCTCCTTGTCCGAGCGGTCCCGTCTCTCTTTTCAACAGCCTGGCATGAGCAGAGATTGTCAACCTTGGAGAATGAAGTGCCAGCCGGAGGGAGAACGTCTACGTCCGCTAACTAAGTCACCTGGTGAGCCATGCTTCTCAACTTATGGTCCACCTGCGGAGAGGCAAACTACTCATGGTGCATCTCGACAACAGTATCCAGAGAGACACCAGCCAGAACGACACCATTTGCAACGTCAGCAGGGAGTAAAAGGCAAGCCTGTCGTCTGCTTCCTCTGCAACAAAGTAGGTCACATCCGTCCCAACTGCCCCCATGAACCCCAACCCATTGGGAAAATCTCTAATATCCCTAGTAACATGTCCCCTAGAGAAGTAGAAAAAGGTATGGCCCCTTATTATTGCAAGAGTCTTATTTCCCTTCAGGAAAACTCAGAAACAACTAAAGTAAAAACCTTTAGAGATACTGGAGCATATTGCTCACTTGTATGGGAAAGAATATTACCCCTTTCAGAGAATACTTCCTTGAATTCCTCTGTTTTATTGGAAGCATTTGGAGGAGCTGTATATTCTGCTCCTTTGCAAAAAATTTATGTACAGTGCAAATATTACACTGGGTACTTGACTGTAGGTGTCTCAAAAGGATTTCCCATGAAAGATGCCATGTTATTACTGGGTAATAACATTACTACTATTAGTTCGTGTCCTGAACCTATAATGATTAATTCTTCTCCGGTGTTGGCCATAACTCGGGCAACATCCCAAGGGTTGTCTGGAGGGAATGTTGACCTATCCTTGGACGACTCCGATCTCGGAATAGCCACGTTGTTTTATGAGGCACACCGGCCGGAGCCTCGTAAATCAAGTGAACAGACCCCGATCAAGCCTTCCTATTCCCAGGTTGCAGGATTGCCAGATGTCTCTGTTTCCATGCCCGAGGGACTGTCCTTCCGGGAGGAACAATGAAAGGACCCTTCTTTAAAATTCGCTTTTCAGGCAGCCATGGGTAAATCCTCTTTGGGTCATCCGGTCAAGTATGAAATTAAAAACGATTATTTGATCTGCAATGAGACTGGTAAGGAGATAGAGGACCGGCAATTGTTTAACAGGTTAGTGGTTCCAACAAAGTATAGACCTCAAATATTAAATATAGCTCATAATACTTCATTAGGAGGTCACTTAGGAATTACAAAAACCTTGTATAGAATCACGAAAGAATTTTATTGGCCAAAATTAAAGAAAGATGTGAAGAATCATATTAGGTGTTGCCGAGAATGTCAGCAAGTAGGGAAACCTGGACATTCCATTAAACCTGCACCTCTCCAACCTATACCTGCTGATGGAGAACCTTTTGCAGATTTAATTATAGATTGTGTAGGTCCACTACCTAGGTCAAAGTCGGGAAATCAATATTTATTTACGATTATGGATAAAGTAACCAGATATCCTGAAGCAATTCCCATGCATAGTATTAATACTAAAGCTATTCTCAAAGCTTTAACCAAATTCATTTCTTGTTTTGGCATTCCTAAAACTATTCAAAGTGATCAAGGTACTTACTTTACTGCCAAAGCATTTAGGGAAGTATTAACTAGGTTAGGGATAATCCACAACTTATCCACTGCCTATCATCCTCAGTCCCAAGGCGCCTTGGAAAGATTCCATCAAACATTAAAAACAATGATGAGAACTTTTGCATGCACTTTCCTACGGACTGGGATGAATCACTACCTTTGTTGCTGTTCTCAGTACGAGAGACGGTGCAAGAGTCTACAGGGTATAGTCCGTTTGAGCTGATTTTTGGGCGCAATGTACGAGGTCCTCTTCGGGTGCTCAAAGAAGGATGGATGGGAGAAGACATTAGCTCAACACTCTACAACCCGTCTTCAAGGTTGCAGGTGGCACGTCAGTTAGCCAAGGCTAACCTAAAGACAGCTCAAAGTAAGATGAAACAGAGGTATGACAGAAGTGCATAATTCCGCTCCTTCCATCCAGGAGACAAGGTGTTGGTGCAGGAACCTATACCTGGCCACACCTTGAAAGCTAGATTTACGGGACCTATGCAGATTGTAAGTAGATTATCTGATGTAAATTATGTGGTAGCTCCCATTGATAAGACAAAAACTAAAACTTACCACATTAATCAATTAAAGGCTTTTCATACACCAGATAAAGTCCCAGTAATGACTCTGTCCTCTACCTCTGAGGACGACTCTGATTGCACTCTATCTCTGAAATTAATATTAAACTTTCAAATTCTCTCCTCCTCAAGGATCCTAGCCCTTTAATGGAGGGATTATCTGAAACGCAAGCAACAAATTTAACGGAGCTTCTACAGTCATATCCTAATATTTTTTCGGATGTGCCGAAAAAATGTACGTTAGGTTATCATGATGTAGATGTGGGAAACTCTAAACCAATTAAACTCTCCCCCTACAGAGCTAATCCTGAAAAGCAAAGGCTACTTCAGCAGGAAGTAGAATTTTTGTTAAAGCATGGTTTAGTGGAGGAGTCATCTAGTCCATGGGCTTCACCGTGCATCCTTGTGAAGAAGGCTGATGGAGGGTTTCGTATGTGTACAGATTACCGTAAGGTGAACGAGGTCACAATTACAGATGCTTACCCTCTTCCTCGTCTGGATGACGTAATTGACTTTGTGGGTAAGGCTACTTTTGTGTCCAAGTTAGATCTCCTTAAAGGCTACTATCAGGTACCTTTGACGGATAAGGCGAAGGAAATCTCTGCCTTCGTAATTCCAGGAGGTCATTATCAATACACAGTTACCCCCTTTGGAATGAAAAATTCCCCCTCTTCATTCCAGAAACTTATCCATCAGGCTATTAAAGGACTTGAAGGCACGGCAGCGTACCTAGATGATATTGTTGTGGTGTCTGATACTTGGGATCAACACCTACTTAGACTTAAGGCTCTTTTTGAGAACTTTAAGAGTTCCCATTTAACAGTTAATTAATCTAATTCTTCCTTTGGCCAGGCCACTATCACTTTTCTAGGCCATGAAGTAGGTAGTGGTAAAGTTGCACCTAAACTTGCTAAAGTTTTTGCTATCAAAGATTATCCAGTTCCTCATGATAGGAAATCTCTTCAACGTTTCCTAGGCATGATAGGATTTTACAGAAGATTCTGTAAGAATTTCTCAGATATTGTAGCCCCTCTTACCTCTCTTACCAGTCACAAAGTTCCCTTTAATTGGACCTCAGACTGTAACACTGCTTTTAATAAAGCATAAAGATTATTGTGTACTGCACCCATTCTCTTGTCTCCAGACTTCTCCAAACCTTTTTCATTACAGGTTGATGCTTGTGAGTTGCAGCCTGTAGCATACTTTTCAGACAAGTTCCAGCCACATCAGAGGGCTTACTCTACCATCGAAAAAGAAGCCCTCTCGCTGGTACTGGCTTTGGAGCATTTCGATGTTTATGTGGGCCAGACATCGCAGGTGGTCACAGTCTACAGTGATCACAATCCTTTAGTATATCTCCAAGCCATGAAGAACCACAACACAAGGCTCATGCGCTGGACGCTAAGGCTGCAACCCTATAATATTTCCATTAAATATATAGCCGGCAAAGAAAATATGTTGGCAGACTCTTTATCTAGAGTCTAATATTTTTATTTATTTAGGTTAGGATGTTATTTGTGGTAACCCCTTTTCACGCTCTTTTTTTTTTTATCCCCTGGTGTGGGTTTTTTTTTTTAGTGATGGGATGCGGGCTACCGTCCGCCTGTATCTTGGACCTATGCTAGCCTGTCTGACTGTTGTCTCACTCTAAGTTTAGGGTTTGGCTTTTGGTCACGAGAAAAGCTGAGCTCTATCTAAGAGTTGGATGGTGGAGAGGAAAGGCGGTCCCATTATTTTGTGCCATGGCGGCACGGTTACCACTGGGAGGTGGCAGCCTATTCCTGAGCCTTCTCGGGGTGGGGTTGTGGCATGCAAAGAGTACGTAACCTTCATTCGGCGCATGTACACACCCTCATTTACAGGCTATCTCCCCCAACCAGCGAATCAGGTTGCTAAGAGTTGATGATGGGGCCCCGTCGTTCAACTAGTGACCAGGTTCTAGCCAATAAGAAGATGGTTTTGGCAATCGCAGAGGTTATGTGGGTACCGCTCTCCTGTCTGCCCTTGTCATTCCCATTCTAGAGCTGGTTGAAGCACGGTCTGCTATCTTGTGGCTTCTATTTCTGCCTTGCTTACCGTGGAGTGCACTATACTTATCACTGTACATAGTGTACATATTGCTGTTCTAAATTGGTGAAGGATAATATAAGTCTAAACTTTTTCTGCTGTGTTTATTTTGCTCCCATTACACCCGGGATAACAGGCCATTTGGAATCCTGGGTTGTAATAGGCAGCAAGATAGGGTGTTTAGCATATTCCCCCAATTCAGCATTTTGTAACCTGCCTCTGGACCTAATTACATCATCCTCTAACTACAGCCCCAGCTTTTCTATTATTGAGCCTTTCACAATTTTTCCTTCCATCATTAATTTAATCTCATCCCTGTAGGTTTCTTCTTGTGCCCTCTGTAGCCAGTATTTCAGAGGATGGGGAAAATTATATGAGATATTCATCTTATAAATTTAAACACTAACCTTGTCACGCTAATCAGCTTGGATAAGGAACAATACCTGTTCATATCAATGGCTAAGGAGGGACTACTGACTGGAGCGGTGCTCACCGTAATTTCGACAGGAGCAATATGTGCCTTTTGCACCGGCCAGTTAATTTTGTCCACCAGCCAACTTGGCCCTTTAAACCACGATAAAGCACTCACAAATTTTTTATAAGTCAAGCCTCGAGACAAGAAGTCAACCGGATTCTCGTCACCAGACAGTTATATTTCTCCGGTATTTGATTGATTTCAGCGACTCTGTTTTGCACATACACAATCTTACTGTTACCATTACGAATCCATTGTAAGGATACCTCGTTATCAGACCAAATTACAGTGTCGCTGATATTTATCTCTCGCAATTTATTTCTTATATAATTGGCTAATTTGACACCTACATAAATGGCCGTTAATTCCAACTGAGGTAAGGTACGTGATTTGATTGGAGCCACCTTAGCCTTAGACATAACAAGAGAAATGGCACTATTACATTGAAGGTAAGCGACTGCTCCATATGCTAATTTCGAAGCATCGCAAAAAATGTGGAGTACATTTTTTCCATCTTGACTGGCCACATTACGTGGGAACTCCAACATTGGTAATTTTACATATTCACCTATTAGTTCTTCCCACCTTTCAA
Organism: Cherax quadricarinatus; assembly: GCF_038502225.1. Classification (NCBI taxonomy): domain Eukaryota; kingdom Metazoa; phylum Arthropoda; class Malacostraca; order Decapoda; family Parastacidae; genus Cherax; species Cherax quadricarinatus. The sequence goes on from NC_091327.1 coordinate 1,125,519, forward strand.
CAAATTCCTCAGGTAGGGTTTCATCCCAAGCACACTTAAGCTTCCATGCTTCTTGTATCAACAATTTTCCTCTTATTATAAGCGGTGACACTAAGCCTAGTGGATCGAAGCATTTTGAAACTTCCACAAGTAATACTCTCTTGGTTAATTTACTGGGCATGCTGTAGTTATTAGACTTTAACGAAAACAAGTCTCTCTCTGTGTCCCAAGTCAGTCCCAGCATATTACTATATTTAGACACTTCAACTCCAGGGTTGTCTTTATTTATTTGAGCCCTTAAACTGGACGAATTACTGTTCCATTCCCTCAGGGGCATATTTGCACCTTGCATTATTTCATTAGCCCCTTCATATATGCTCATTAGTTCTTCTTCAGTAGGCGTCACCCCCAGGAAATTGTCCACATAAAATTGTTTACCCATTACTCCTCTCAGTGGACCACCAGTATGCTTAAGGTGTGCATTTATGGTTGCCTGGAGTAGGAACAGACTGGAGGTAGCACCAAACAATACACTCCTGAAGCGAAAAGTCTTCAGGGGACTAAGTGGGTCACTAGGATTCTTGGGCCATAAAAACCTTGTGCAATCCCGGTCAGCCTCCTGCAGACCCACTCTCAGGAAAGCTTTACTTATGTCCACCGTAAAGGCATAATTCTTAACCCTGAAGTTTAATAATATGTCTCCCAGTTTTTCCGTCAACAACGGACCTGTCATCAAACAGTCATTCAAACTAGGTACATTTTTGTTACTCCTGGCACTACAATTAAACACAATCCTCAGAGGAGTGGTCTTAGAATCCTTCTTCACTCCGTGATGTGGCAAATAGTGACCATAAATCTGGGCTTGCTCTGGAGGTACCTCCTCTATGAATTTATTATTTAACTGCTCATTAATTATATCATCGTAAGCAGTCAACAGTTCTGGTGTCTTGCTCAGTTCGCGGAGCTGAGCCTTTAATTGTCCATACACCATCCTGTAATTTGTTGGTAGGTCTGGATGGTTCAGCTTCCACGGAAGTCTCACCCAGTATTGTCCAGATTCAAATTTAACATCCTTCTGGTATTGTTCTTGAGTAAAGGAATCATCTGGACTTTCTTCATTTACATTGATCCCTATGCTGTCCAATTCCCATAATTTATACACAGGTTCAACTTCATCCTCTATTGAAGTATATTTATACTGGGGTGATATTTCATGAGTAAGACACACCGTAACTGTATTTATGGCTTCCTCCAGTCATTCATTATCAGTACGAGGAAGCCTGCCATACATCACGTGACCTCCTGCGGTCCTTAGAAGGGTGACTCCGCATTTCTTTGTCATACCCTTTACAAAGGTGGCATAATGGTCACTACCTATCAAAATATCTATTGGCCCCACAGAATCATTATTTACACCAGAAGGTGCCAAATTTACCTTACTTGAAAGCCTTTCAGTAGCGTTACCAAGCCCTATTGTAGATATTTTCTCTGGGAGCCTATCCACAATTACGGCATTAATACGTTTTCTCTCATTGCCCAGCCTGACAGTTACATAAACAGTGTCGTATGACTGGGCCTTCTTATTCGAGAGAAAGCCAGATAACTTGAGTATAGCAGGATCTCCCATTTGTACCTTCATCCCATTAAGGCAATTATGTTTTATGAAGGTACGTTGTGATCCCTGATCCAGTAATGCTGTTACAGTTTTGGATTTACGCCGTTTATCATTAATCACCACATCCAACACAGGTAAAGCTACCTCAGCTAGGCCATCATTACCGACATTAGCTGCAATCTCTACGTTGGCTACTGTTGTGTCCGGGTTATTATCACTATCAGTAGTATTGTTACCATCATTACGATTAGATCCGCCCTTACACATAGCTATGTGGTGTCTTCCCTTGTTACACTGATAACAATGGTTCAAGTTAGCACGGCAATCCCTTACATTATGATTTCCTAGACACCTGATACATCTAGCAAGCTCTTCCAATCTTTCCACTTTAACATCCCATGAATTATAGGCATTACAGTTCTTAGAGAAATGAGTACCATTGCAGAAGATACAATCTCTCCTTTCTTTGCCTGACCTCTTATCAACTGGGCTACCCTTATTGTGGTACTTCCTCCTCTTGCTTTGATGTGGAGAACCACTATTACTGGCCCCTGTCACTTGATATGTGCCTATGTAACCCCGTTTAGTAGGTGACTTATGATTATTGATATTGGAATAAAGTTTCCTTTTGTGGAACTTGACAGGTGCATTGGGGTCTGTAGACGTGGTATTCCTAGAGGTAATGGGTTGGCTGGTCTGCAGTTGGACAATTAGCTCCTGCAGGCCCACTCTTATTTCTTCCAACCCGAAATAAATCTTGTGATATCTGTTAGATAGCCACTCTACGGTCTTGTGGTTCAATTTATTCTGAATTAAGGCACGCAACAACCACTCTGCTCCCTCCAGATCATATTTATTACTCAAGGTCTTAGAGTGCTTTCTAGTTTGATCCTAAATTGCTATAAGCCGTTGCAGTTTTGATCTGGAGTCTTCAAACTGGCCAAAATAGCTACTAGATTCAGCCTACTTTGCTCCAAGTTACCGTAAGTGACCTCCAACTAGTCAACTGCCTCACTATAGAAGTCATCTGTATTTGGGAATGCTTGTATGAGAACATGCGCATCTCCCCTTACTTGTCCCTTTAAATAGCATAATTTGGTAACACTTGCAAGATCACTCCTATCATGTACGACTGCTTTAAAGATAGACCAAAACTCCTCCCAGTTTTCTCCCGGATTAAACACAGGCATGCATAATTCTGGGAGTTTTGGTAGACACCTCTGATTTTCCTTACTAGGTTGACCAACAACATTGTTTACACCCTTTACCTTCTCCAAAGTCTTAGTTTTGCAGGACACAATGTTGTCCTCCACTTCATAATATTGATCCAGCAGCCGCTCCCTTTCAGCATCATCTGCACAATTCACCAGAAGATCGCTCTCACAGTCCTTATACCACAATTTATATGACTCATATCTATTTTCTAAGGCATCTAGGTGAAACTTTAATTCATCAGGGTTTACGGTTTCTTGTCCCATTAACTCCATACACTTGTTGTATGATATAGTAACATGACCCTTTCGAGCTTGTAGTGAGGCTTTCTTTGCTTTGGCATTCATGGACTTGCCAGCCGCACTAACTTCCTCAGACCCAGCCATGGTTAGGGAATTAATAATCACCAATTATACAACTTAAGTAGACACCTTGTGAGAGTAATTCTTGCACTTTACTCTTGTATAAATCCTAGCCACCCATGTGCTAGTAATTAATTGGGCTAATTATCATTCACAACATGACCGATTAAATTTGTGTACCCTATACCCACTTTCTTCAATCAGTCACTTAATTACGTATTAAGCAATTAATTCAATTATGTTTTTCACTGATTGCATCCGGTTCAAAGGACCAGTGGGCAGATATGGAAAATTTTCTAGGGTGATTACCTGTACGTACCTCAACATTTCATGCAAACGGGAAATCTCATTGGGAGACAACAACTATATTGTTTTCCGTAGTCACCTCGTGTAGACATGTGAGAAAACTTAACCACCTCTGGTCACTGCAGGTGGCCCCCTCGGCCCTCACAATCTTGTCCATATCTATCCGAGACCAGTATAAATTGGATAGCACCCTCAAGTACAGTGCTGCTAATTAATTGTGGACTGTATAGATTATATTAGTTTAAATGAATGAAGGGGGGAGGGTAGGTTACACATGGATACATCCATCAAGGAAGAACACTGGCACATAATCTCACCACTTACCAGATATTCTCTGGTGGTCACTTGATGTAACTGGATCACCCATAACCTATGCAAATACAACATACCAAACTGGCCAGTATCAGTCTGCTATAACTAGAAAGGTTACTTAACTGTGGGTGATTGATGCTCCTTATTTCCTCCATTTACCATCTCATTTCGATGTCCTGCTACACCGACACGGTTCTTATTCCAGCAGGACAAGGTATCCGTTGGTTTGTCCCGGTTTAGAAGTCGTGACTCCATAAAACTTCACTATCCTCGGGACGGGAACCACGTGTTCACTCAGAGCAGGGTGACTTATTTCACTTCCCGCATTCTCTTAACTTAATGTTATTATCACTGATTACATTACCATTCACAAGACGATTTAATGTCTCATAATTATTATACACATTAGAGGTCACTCCATTAAGATCTGAGACTGATGAGTGATGATTAAATCATGGGTATTTTCCCCGGGACACTCCATGGCGATGTGCCAGTACCCACCGGTCATACCATTATTCACTAATTTTACCACTTTATTACTGTGGTCCCATAAATCTCGTTCCCTCATTCTTCACCAGGAACAGTTATGACACTTCCTATTATGAAGTGAGGCCTATATTAATCCTTAGGCCGCCGTGAACGCCAATTTCCTGGTCCCATGTTTTCACAGCCTCCTCACTATATTCAAAACACTCCCGCTAACCCATGCCCTCAGTCGACCTGTCCCCCCACCACACATCCACGCAGGCGCAGGGCGAACCCGGTTGGTTCTATTCAAAATACAAATACATTTTGACCCAAATCAACACATTAAACACTTATTAGGCACTATAGCTTTGGAAATTAAATAATTTCCACACAATATTTGAGGTCTAAAGTTTGTTGAAACCACTGACCTGTCTGACAGTTGCTGGCCCTCTATCTTCTTATCAGTCTCAGTGCAGATCAAATAGTCGTTTTTAAGTTTATATTTGACCGGATGATCCAAAAAGGATTTACCCATGGCTGCCTGAAAAGCGAAATTCAAAGAAGGGTCCTTTCATTGTTCCTCCCGGAAGGACAGTCCCTCTGGCATGGCAACAGAGATATCTGGCAATCCTGCAACCCTGGAATAGGAAGGCTTGATCTGGGTCTGTTCATAAAACAAATTGGCTATTCCAAAATCAGAGTCGTCCAAGGATAGGTCAGCACTCTTGCCAGACAACCCTTGGGATGTTGCCCGAGTTATGGCCAACACCAGAGAAGAATTATGGGTTCAGGGCATACACTAGCAATGGTAATGTTATTACCCATTAATAACATGGCATCTTTCATAGGAAATCCTTCGGATACACCTACAGTCAAATATCCAGCGTAATATTTGTGCTGTACATAGATTCTATGCATGGGGACAGAAAAAATGGCTCATCCAAAGGCTTCAAGCAAAACAGTGGATTGTAATGAAGTGTGTTCAGAAAGGGGAAGTACTCCCTCTCTTATAAGCGAGCAATATGCTCCAGTATCTCTAAAGGTTCTGACTTCAGTTGTTTTTGAGTCTTCCTGATGGGAAATACGGCTCTGACAGCAATAAGGAGCGATCCCTTTCTCTACTTCTTTCAGGGACATGTTACTAGGGACACTATAGATTTTCCCTAATGGTTGGGGTTTATGTGGGCAGCTGGGGCAGATGTGACCTACTTTGTTGCATAGGAAGCAGAATACAGGCTTGACCTTAGCTCCCTGCTGATGTTGCAACTTGTGTAGCTCTGGTTGGTGTCGCTCTGGATACAGTTGTCGAGTTGCAACATGTTGAGTGGTTTGTCGCTCACCAGGTTGACCATATGTTGAATAGTGGGGCTCACCAGGTGACTTAGTTGGCTGACACAGACGTTCTCTTTCCGGCTGGCACTTCATCCTCCAATGTTGACAATCTCTGCTCATGCCAGGAGCGGTTGGTTTCAAAGGTATCAGCCAACCTGGCTGCTTCGAATGCAGTGCTTAAGACATGATCCAGCAGAAAAACTAACCTCTGGTCCCACAGACTCCAGCAGGTTATTTGTTAATATAAGCTGCACAAGATCAAAGGTGGCAACACCACTTGCTTTATACCAGCTGGTAAAAGCTTTGGTCTGCTGCCACACGAAATCCACCAGGGATTGACCAAGCTGTCGTCTGCCTAATTTGAATGACTTTCTATACTTTGCTGGGTTGCATTAATATGCTCGAAGGACTGTGGTCTTCACAACTTTATAATTGGTAAAATCAGTGTCATTTAACACTGACGTAAACTCCTGAGCCTTATCAAACAACGCTGTGTGAGCCAATGACGCCCAATGCTGTTCTGGTTACTTCAAGGCTCGAGCCTGGTTTTCGAAAGTTTCGAAAAATTGTTCTGGTTCTGCCTCATTGAAGCGGGGGACCAGCTGTACTGCTCTCTGTAAACTAAAGTAATTTACAACATAAGAAAACTGCCTTCTTTCTTTTTCCTATCAAACTCTTCCTTGGCATATGCCCTCTGTTCCCTTGTCTGCTCAAGATTGATTATCGCCAACTCAAGTGCCAATGCAGCCGATTCGCCTTCAGACAACCCTGTTACATGAGACTGACGATTTTGCTCAGTTGATGTATCATTTTAGTCGTGCGAGAACATCGGGTTTTTACTCCTGGCTCCCATGGAGGGAGGAGTTTGATGTGCTATCTCCTCTCCTCAAAGTTTGATACTTATAAGAGTACAAAGCTGCACAGCTGTGAGAGTGCATTCGTACTCAATGCCAATGGAATGAGCAATTTGCCAAAAACGCTGTAGGGAAAATTTAGACAAGTTTAATAAAGTGTATTCACACACTAGACGTCTGACTCGTCTAGGCGGCATACCCCAACATAACACGCTATTCGCAGTACACACTTAGCTATGCACAGTACGACTGCAGAATACTCGTACCCTAATGTAACACGTTACTTGCAATACACGCTCAGCTATGCACAGTTCGACTGCAGAATACTCACATACAATATCAAGGCTGATACACAATAGCAAAGCTGACTGCAAAATATTTACACAACAGCAACACTGACTGTAGCGAAGCGAGCACAATGAACAATACAATAGCAGGCTGACCATACAATAGCAGGCTGACCATACAATGGCAGGCTGACATGCAAAGTTTCGTAAAGCGTTGTCAAAGCTAATGCAATGCCAGACAGCAAGCTATACAATTTTCCTGCTTCCAGCGTCACCCTAGGCTCAACTCGTGCTCTAAGTCCAGCTCCAGCTCTCGGACATGCTACGCATGTTACAACCCAGGAATTCAAAGTCCTGTTATCCTGGGGGTAAAGGAAACAAAACAAGCAGAGCAGAAAACTTTTGACTTATATTATCCTTTCAACAAGAACAGAAGTATGTACACTATATACACTATGTACAACAATAGATATTAGTGCATGCCACAGTAAGCAAGGCGGAAGAGATGCCACTAGAGAGCAGACCGTGCTTCAACCAACTCTAGAATGGAAATGACAAGGGCAGACAGGCGGGTGGTGCCCACATCACCTCTACAATTGCCAGAGCCATCTTCTCATTGGCTGAACCTGGGTACTGATTGAACAACGGGGCCCCATTGTCTGACCCTTAGTACTGGTTCGCTGGTTGGGGGAGATAGCCTTTCAATGAGGGTGTGTACATGCGCTGAATAAAGGTTACGTACTCTTTGCATGCCACAGTCACAAATCATTCTGTAATGACAGTCTCCTCCAGTTATGGTCACAAATCATTGTGTAGTGACAGTCTCCTCCAGTTATAGTTACAAATTCAATAATAATATTTAACTCATTTCGTCTCTCAACCTTTGAGTAGTGAGAATGTGTGCTGCTGCTGCCCCTGGCGTTGATTAGTGGCAGTTATATTTTCACAGCATGGCGCAGGCCAGCCAGAGATGCATAAACACAGTCTGTGTTGAGCTTATCCTTGGGGCTGTGACGGGAACTTCTATGGACCTGCTACTACCTGCAATCATATGAGATACATATGGTATTGCTAACGAGGAGATATGTGGAGTAGCGCTGAATGGCACGACGAGGATCTTTGTCAAGTTTAACTTGGCAAGTGTGTATGAGGCGGTGGTGGACAAGTACAAGGAGGTTACTTTGAGAGTTAATTCTGCTGTGACCGTGCGACTTCACGACGTTTCTCGCCATTACACATGGCTTAAGATTAGAAATGTGCCTTTCGAGGCGGATGATTCTGACATCCGTCTTGCGATGGGCAAATATGGTGCAGTACATATGGCCACTGTTGGGAAGTGGGCTACTGGGCCATACGCAGGGATACCCAAAGGAACGTATTCTGTGAAAATGACGTTACATTACCCTATTCCGTCATACATAGTGCTGCCAGAATTTCGGACCCAGGTGTTTGTGACATACGCTGGGCAACGCCGGACCTGTCGGTTGTGTGGGTCATATGATCACCTAGCGGCTCTGTGTGGAAGGAGGCGTGGCAACATGGAACAACGGCAACGACATACAGCAGTAGAGAAGGGTGAGGAGCAAGATTTGCCTTATGTGACTCTGCCTACACAAGGTGGGTCCTGGAGTGAGGAGGTCGATAGAGTGGAGGAGATGGAGTCAGCAGTTGTGACGAGGGGGGGACACCCCTTCATTGAATACAGCTCAGGTGTTGGAACAGAACACCCCGAATGCAAGTGGTAACGATGTGGAAGACTCGTTAGCCTTGGCTTTAAATATGTTATTGGCTGACAAGAGTATTGGGAAGGTTGGGAGTCCAGATCTAGTTCTTGGGTCTGCTGTGGATCAGGGTGTGGAACAAGATCTGCGGTCTGCACGGTGTGGTAAGAATGTCTTGATGCAAGCGGTGGAGGTGGAGGTCCACCGGGACAATGTAACAGACGAGATGATGCAAGCAGAGAGAGTATCACAGAAGCGCGCTGCTGTGCTATCTGACTCTGAGGACGTGATCACGCCTGCTCAATGCCCTGGCAAAAAGTCCTGGGCGGAAGTTACGCAGAGAGGACACAGCGGCCCTAAGGGGCAGGAGTTGGTTAAGAGCGTTTCTAAAGGGGGGGAAGAGGGACCAAGGTGTCATGAAACGATCTGGTGGCAAGACAGTACCAGGGTCAAGAAGGAAAACCACTCTGTAAGCTTCAAGTGCATGACATTGAACATTAATGGATTGAGATCAGAGAGAAAGTGTGTATGGTTTAGTGAATATTTGGTGCATAATAGTGTTGATGTGGTGTTCGTGCAGGAATGCAACTACAGACCAGGCTATGAGTTGAAGGTGAATAGGTATAATGTGTATGTGGAGCATGCGATAAAGTTGAAAGGAGAAGTTGCCATCCTGGTAAGGGAAACTAGCCCGTTCGTAGTGAGGCATTGTGAGGGTGGGGAGGGGAGGGTGATTTGTGTAGATGGGTGGTGGAGTAGGGTACAGATGAGTTTGGTGTGTGTGTATGGTCCGGCAGAGGGAGATGTGCATATTAAGAATAAATTTGTGAAGGATGTCCTAGTATATTATTTGCGTGCTTTGCCGGGTGTAGCTGTAATTGGTGGTGATTGGAATTGTGTGATAAGGCGTAAGGATGTGGAACCTAGAGGAGCAGGGTATTGTTCGGGGATTTTGCCGCGAACAGTAAGGGAGAATTATTAAATGGGGTGGGGTTAATGGACGTTACACAGAAACACAAGCCAGGGGGGGTGGGGTTGAAGAACATACTTTTGTTAGACATGGATATGCGGCTAGACTGGATCGCTTGTACGTGCCGCGAACAGTAACCTTCTCTTAGTGAGCAGAGTGCGTGTGGTGGACGCGGTTTTTTCGTATCACAGAGGAGTAATGAGGCCTCAATAAGGAAGAACCTAGAGATTGTTGAGGGATTCTCCAAGGCCCAAACGGCTTGGTTGCCCATGGCTAACCAGTAAGGATGTGGAACCTAGAGGAGCAGGGTATTGTTCGGGGATTTTGGGATCTAATCTCGAATTATTAAATGGGGTGGGGTTAATGGACGTTACAAGCGAGCGGCCCATATCCTTTCGGGGGGGATGGGGTTGAAGAACATACTTTTGTTAGACATGGATATGCGGCTAGACTGGATCGCTTGTACGTGCCGCGAACAGTAAGAGTGAGCAGAGTGCGTGTGGTGGACGCGGTTTTTTCGTATCACAGAGGAGTAATGGTGGACCTAGAATGGGAGGGATTGCCTAGAAGGGGTCAAGGTTATTGGAAGTTAAATGTAAAGCTTTTGCAGGGTGAGGAATGTCGTCAGTCTTTTGCGCAATTGTGGGAACGGTTGGTGGATGAGGCGCCGGGGGATGATGAACTGGTAAATTGGTGGGATTCGGTGGCTAAAAATCGTATCAGAGAATATTATATTTGTCGTGGGAGAGAATATAATCGGTTAAAGTATGGGTTTCAAAGATATCTTGAAGGGCAGCTGCATGACTGTTATGCGCGATGAGGAGCAAGCTATCCAGTGCAGGACATTGAGGGTTTAAAGGAGAGTATTAGGGTATTACAAAACGAGTTTTGATGGTGCATGAATTAAGGGAGGATTGGAAGAAGTGCTATGGGGTGATCGGCTGTCGGCTTGCGTGTTAAGAGGCCAGAGAAAGAGGAGAGTAACGACGGAGATGATGGGGTTAAACGTACATGTAGGGATGGAAGAGTATAAAGTGGGTAAAGCATTAGTAACGACAGAGGGTATGAGTGGATATGTAGACGCTTGGTTTAAGTCATATATGCAAAGCATGGGCATCCGTGAAGTGGCATTGGGGGAAATGGGAGAGTATGTGCAGAGTGAGCTTGATGGTCAAGATGGTCAAGACCAGGTAAACTCCAGGTAAACTAGGTGGGCCGATTACGGAGTGTGAGATTTGGCAGGCGTTGTCAGGAGTTAGCTTGGGAAAGGCGCCGGGTATAGACGGACTGCCAAATGATTTCTATGTAAAGAATTGGGGAGTTCTGAGGGTTTTTAGTAAGGCTGTTTAACATACTTAAGGCGGCTGAGGTAATGGGAGAGCAGCAATGGACGGCCATTGTGGTGTTGGTACCGAAAGGGGACCAGTCAATGGTAATGGATTATCGGGCACTTTCGCTTATGTGTGGAGATTACAAGTTGTTCGCGAGAATATTAGGGAACAGAATCAAGAGGGTAATAGGCAAGGTAATTGATAGGGGGCAATATCGGGTGCCAGGAAGGTCGATGTATGAAGGGCATGGCATGATTCGAGAATTTATAGAGAAACAGGGGGAGTTGGGTGATGGAGGTGTCTTGGCATCAGATTGGAAGGCTGCTTATGATAGTGTGGAAAGGGAAGCGTTATGGAGGTTCATGCGTTGGCAAGGTTTTGGGGAAGAAATAATATCTTGGGCAAAATTATTGTATCAGGGAGCGTCGATGAGGGTGCAGGTTAACGGGAGGCCAGGAGTTAAAATACAAATGCGACGGGGACTGCGCCAAGGCTGCTCATTATCACAAATATTGTTTGCGTGTATACAGGATCCATTTTATAGGGCCATTCGGAGGTGTGTTGCGGGAGGTGGGGAGGGTACTGACCGGGGGGAGGGGGGCTGGTATCGTAGGTTATGTGGATGACACGACTGTTTTGGCGAGAGGTAATAGGGACTTGCTTAGGGTGGGTAAGGTGGTGAATGTGTTTGGGGAGGCTTCAGGGATGAAAATTAATGTTGAGAAGACTAAGTTTTTAGACCTAAGGGATAGTACAAATGGGGATGAGGTGGTAAGGGGTGGGTGGAAGGTGATGGATCAACTAATGATATGTGAGATAATTTATATGAGAAATGCATGGGTGGCTCAAGAGGTGAATTCGGTGCGAATAGTGGATGGAGTATTGAAAAGACTTGGTGGTTTGAGGGCGGTGCAACTAACGCTGCATCAAAGAGTAATAGTGACGAACGTGCTATTGTACAGCAAGTTATGACATGTCGTTGTCATGTACCCGCTGATGAGACGTGAGGTGAAACACTTACAACATGGGGTTTTTAGGTTTATATGGGGATCGGGCTGCGAATGGTTAAGTAGAGCGGTGTTAACACTTCCGGTCAGTCGAGGAGGGCTGGGACTTTTACCTCTGGAAAAAAGGATGATGAGCGTGTACCTAAAACGAAGTTATATAAGGGAGGGGGCCAGGAGGGGAGGTGGACTTGTGAGAGTGCATAAGGACATGCAACAGTGGTGGGGGGGTAGGGATTTAATAGTTGGTGAGGCCATGTTGAGGTTATTAATGACAGTGAGGGATCCATCGTGTGTTAAATAGCGGGTTCTCGAAGGAGTGGAAGGTAGGTCAGTGGTGACTGCTGTTGAAGGACCATACCCTATGTATGCGTGGAACAAAATATGGACGCGTCTAAAACAATTACGTGTAAAACCGGGTGTTCGGGAGTTAATGTTTAGATTTTTGCATGGGGTTTTGCCGTCTGGGGTTGTCCTATTCAATAGGAGGATAAGGGAGGGAGGGGAATGTAGAGCGTGTGGAAGCATGGAGACAATTTTTTATGCGGCATATTTTTGTGACTGTATAGAAGTGGTGCGGGTCTGGTTAGGAAAGGTGTTCAGGTTAGTGGGTGGGGGAGGATTGCAGGTGTTGCGGGCTTTAAGTTTGGATATAGGTGGGGTGAGTAAGATGGTGGAGAATGCAGTGGCGTATTTGGTCACGGATTTTATATATACGTCATGGGCCATGAGGGAGATGGGTGTGGATGAAAGGATAAAGATGTTAGATGTTACGACTAAGTGTCGTAATAGGGAAATTTATGAAGGGAGTTGGGAGACTGTTTTTACTGAGGGCTATCGGAGTTTTAGGTTGAGGGATTTATGGGATTTACGTGCAATGTAAGGGGTCGCGGCGGGCTGGCTTCCCGATAAGGACAGTGTGAAAGGGTTTAGTGTGGAAGAGAATGAATATAGTACTGAGACATAAGTGCCTTTGACTGTGTGATGAGCGGGTTGTGTGTTGTGAACGATACATGTTCTTCAATTTAATTATTAATTATGCAATTGACAAAGGACGACAGATGTCGTAATGTGATGGAATATTATATATCTGCAACGAAATTATTGGTATGTGTGTAATGAAATGACAAAATGGGTGCACTGTGTGAATGTGAAATATATATATACACATGAAGTATTGCGTGTGGTAGGAAGGCATCAGTATTTATCGACGTGTGAAGGTCATGCACTGTTATGTTTTGTGCTAACAGACTTACATCTTAGTAGTGGTTTTAATGATATGGGCGAAATAGTTTTAGAAAGCTTGACTTATCCTGTTTTCTTATCACATATTGTTTTTTCATGGGAGCTCTATAGAGCCCGTAGGTTTAGGTTACCATTGAATTGATATATATTATAGGGTAATTGATGGATGACATAGGATTAGGTTTTGTAGTTTCACTGGTTGTGTTGTAAAGTGTATGTAACATATGTATATATTTATACCTTCCTGGAGAAGGTGATATGTTTGGGTGTTTAGTAGATATACGTTGTACATGAATCATGTAGAATTGAATTTTATATTATATCAATACATTGAGTGATACTGAACGTATCATGTTGTTCAATATGGAATAATGAAAGTATTTCATACAATATACAGTTATATATAAAGATTGTTACGTGTCAGGTGGATTGACAAGCAAAAAGAAAAATGCAAGAAGGGGGGGGGGTAGTGTTTTCAGAATGTAAGGTGTACATTCCGTGGCAGGATGTACAATGTAAGGTGTACATTCCGTGGCAGGATGTACAATGTAAGATGTACATTCCGTGGCAGGATGTACAATGTAAGGTGTACATTCCGTGGCAGGATGTACAATGTAAGGTGTACATTCCGTGGCAGGATGTACAATGTAAGGTGTACATTCCGTGGCAGGATGTACAATGTAAGGTGTACATTCCGTGGCAGGATGTACAATCAGGAATTAGATGTACTTGCCAAGGAGTCTTTAGGTTAGATTTAGTGTTCCAGACATAACGTCATTACTTCAAGGATTGGAGCGGTCATTGTTTACTGTACAGATTTGTGTCTTTCAGATGTAATATGTTAATTGGAAAGTACATGTATTATGCAGAATTTTTCACCACTGTTTTCACTATGTAATTTGTCGTTTACTTTTATGTACTATGTATGTCTTTTAAATAAAATAAAATAAAAATATTTAATTCAACCTTTAAATCAGTTCTTTATTTCTAATAAAAACTTTAATTGCTGTTTTTTTACAGCTGGACCCGTGAAAATATGTACGCTGAAAGATAGCTCAGAAGTCCTGGCTCTGGATCCTGCTGGGATGGCTTTCCCAAAAAACTCACCTATAAAACCACTTTTTGATAACCAGTAAGTTTTCAAAAATTATTAATGTTTCTTTGTAAGTTTTTCACCAGAACAATAGTTTTTTTACCTTCAGTTTTATGTTACTCTTTTTTATATTTAAGGGAAATAAAATAAAATATTCATTGGTGAATAAATACATAAGTGAAAAACATGTTGAAATTAAAAATAGCAAAAAGGGATAACCTTAGGGATACCTTTCTCGGCTGTGAGATCCTGGGGAGGTATCCTTGTGTTGCATCACTCCATTTCCTTCTAACTCGGTTCATGCAAAAGGAATAGTGCAGTGTGCTGCATAAGTTTTTAATGCGGTTGAATATTAGTGTCAAAGATCTGATTGAAATAAAATATTCATTGGTGAATAAATACATAAGTGAAAAACCTTCATGTTGACAGCAAGGAAATTAAAGCCTAATGACGCCAAAGCATGACTCATGAACTCTGTGTTCATCAAGAACTGCAAGAAATCACGAGCCTTTTCCATCCTATGGAGAGGGAGCATGGAAGGGATAACCTTAGGGATACCTTTCTCGGCTGTGAGATCCTGGGAAGGTATCCTTGTGTTGCATCACTCCATTTCCTTCTAACTCGGTTCATGCAAAAGGAATAGTGCAGTGTGCTGCATAAGTTTTTAATGCGGTTGAATATTAGTGTCAAAGATCTGATGGAAATCAGAAAAAACTTTCACAAGTTATTTCATGAAAACTAATATTTGAAGTTCTTCAATAAAGATATTAAACAAGGACACACCGTCCAGCTCTAGAAGTTTAAAACCAGTCTGAAGAGACATTTAGTTCTCAAAAACAATAATATCCCATTATCCACCAACACTAACTTTGAATCTGCTCAAAAGTTGCATTGCCAGGTTATGTAGGTTGAAGGTTTGAAGCCAGTCGGGTTAGGAACTCTCAGATTATCTTATTATAGCCAGTATTTTATTTTTCTTAACTTCAATAAAAAAAGGCAATTTGAGACCTGGTCAGGTCAAAATTAATCCAAGTTTGTCTTAGTTAGACTCGCTAAGGATTAAAGTTCAATACTTACCTGGAGTTTACCTGGAGAGAGTTCCGGGGGTCAACGCCCCCGCGGCCCGGTCTGTGACCAGGCCTCCTGGTGGATCAGAGCCTGATCAACCAGGCTGTTGCTGCTGGCTGCTCAGCCCGGCTGATCAGGAACTGACTTTAGGTGCTTGTCCAGTGCCAGCTTGAAGACTGCCAGGGGTCTGTTGGTAATCCCCCTTATGTGTGCTAGGAAGCAGTTGAACAGTCTCGGGCCCCTGACACTTATTGTATGGTCTCTTAACGTGCTAGTGACACCCCTGCTTTTCATTGGGGGGATGTTGCATCGTCTGCCAAGTCTTTTGCTTTCGTAGTGAGTGATTTTCGTGTGCAAGTTCGGTACTAGTCCCTCTAGGATTTTCCAGGTGTATATAATCATGTATCTCTCCCGCCTGCGTTCCAGGGAATACAGGTTCAGGAACCTCAAGCACTCCCAGTAATTGAGGTGTTTTATCTCCGTTATGCCTGCTGTGAAGGTTCTCTGTACATTTTCTAGGTCAGCAATTTCACCTGCCTTGAAAGGTACTGTTAGTGTGCAGCAATATTCCAGCCTAGATAGAACAAGTGACCTGAAGAGTGTCATCATGGGCTTGGCCTCCCTAGTTATAAAGATTCTCATTATCCATCCTGTAATTTTTCTAGCAGATGCGATTTATACAATGTTATCGTCCTTGAAGGTGAGATCCTCCGACATGATCACTCCCAGGTCTTTGACGTTGGTGTTTCGCTCTATTTTGTGGCCAGAATTTGTTTTGTACTCTGATGAAGATTTAATTTCCTCGTGTTTACCCTATCTGAGTAATTGAAATTTCTCATCATTGAACTTCGTATTGTTTTCTGCAGCCCACTGAAAGATTTGGTTGATGTCCGCCTGGAGCCTTCCAGTGTCAGCAATGAAAGACACTTTCATGCAGATTCGGGTGTCATCTGCAAAGGAAGACACGGTACTGTGGCTGACATCCTTGTCTGTCAGATATGAAGATGAGGAACAAGATGGGAGCGAGTACTGTGCCTTGTGGAACAGAGCTTTTCACCGTAGCTGCCTCGGACTTTACTCTGTTGACTACTACTCTCTGTGTTCTGTTAGTGAGGAAATTATAGATCCATCGACCGACTTTTCCTGTTATTCCTTTAGCACGCATTTTGTGCACTATTACGCCATGGTCACACTTGTCGAAGGCTTTTGCAAAGTCTGTATATATTACATCTGCATTCTTTTTGTCTTCTAGTGCATCTAGGACCTTGTCGTAGTGATCCAACAGTTGAGACAGACAGGAGCGACCTATTCTAAACCCATGTTGCCCTGGGTTGTGTAACTGATGGGTTTCTAGATGGGTGGTGATCTTGCTTCTTAGGACCCTTTCAGAGATTTTTATATGGGATAATAGTGCTATCGGTCTGTAGTTCTTTGCTGTTGCTTTACTGCCCCCTTTGTGGAGTGGGGCTATGTCTGTTGTTTTTAGTAACTGAGGGACGACCCCCGTGTCCATGCTCCCTCTCCATAGGATGGAAAAGGCTCGTGATAGGGGCTTCTTGCAGTTCTTGATGAACACGGTGTGTCCTTACATTAAGTTATAAATATATAATGAATACATTTATTACAATGGCCTTGAAAGTATGCAAATGTCACGTGTACATGATAACTACATCCGAAGATTAATCCCATGGTATACCAATAAAGCCAGACTACATCACGTACATTTATCCCAGGATATACCAATTAAGTTAAGCTACATCATGTAGATTTATCCCAGGATATACCAATAAAGTCAAGCTATATCATGTAGATTTATACCAGGATATACCAATAAAGTCAAGCTATAACATGTAGATTTATACCAGGATATACCAATAAAGCCAGACTACATCACGTACATTTATCCCAGGATATACCAATAAAGTCAAGCTATATCATGTAGATTTATACCAGGATATACCAATAAAGTCAAGCTATATCATGTAGATTTATACCAGGATATACCAATAAAGTCAAGCTATATCATGTAGATTTATACCAGGATATACCAATAAAGTCAAGCTATATCATGTAGATTTATACCAGGATATACCAATAAAGTCAAGCTATATCATGTAGATTTATACCAGGATATACCAATAAAGTCAAACAGGAGAAACAGTCTTTAATTATTTCATAATTTGTTCAATATATTGTTTTAATTAAAACTTTTACAAGACCAAACCAAGATGAAGGTTCCTATGAACAAAACTCACCAGCACCAGAAGTTTGAAGCTGACCAGAAGATTCATTCTTCAGCTATGGCACAAAAGCCAATATTTTCACCTACATTATCTGGGTTACAAAATTAAGACAGTTGTATCTACAAAGCCTAAACAAAAAAATAACCGTATTATAACCAGTACAAAAATAAAGGAACGACTTAGACTTGAGTAACACTTCTGAACATTTGTGTAACACTTATGTAACATGTGCCAGGAGGGAAAAAAGGCTGGCAAGAAATAACAATCCTACACCAACTGAAAACACTTCTGGAGCAGAGGCACGGACATTGGCCTCCATTCCAGAGCAACAGATATTAGAGCCAGCAAATAAAAAAACCCTAAATTCCACCAATATAACGACATACACATTTGCAAACATACAGAGGTCTAAAGCGGTCAAAAAACAACAAAATTCATTATATCAAGGGACTGCTCACGGAGTCAAATACAATGTTTGCAGCAATCCCAGAGACCCATATAAAGGATCATTATAACAACGAAATATGGATCCCAGGTTATAGCCTATTCCGATGCGACAGACTAAACAAGCAACAAGGGGGGGCTGGCCTGTACGTTACGGAGAAATTTTCTCCCGGAGGGGGTATCAGCCCTTTTCAGCCCTACGGGGCCCAGTCCTCTCAGAAGGGGCAAGCATCTTGTTTACTGCTACATCATGTTATTATCAACAGATGTTTGACCAGCGTCTACCAGTTATGTGTCGTACGACTCTTTGCAAGTAGTGTAGTAGTGTGTTACACTCCATGGGTTGTAACTACTCAGTTTCCTTCTGGTTAGAGCATAACATTGCTCAGAGAGGTTGGGTAATAATAGTAATCCTCCGGAAATCTTATTTTAATGAAGTATATTTATAATACAAAATAAAGCCAATAATAATAATAATACTGTACGAATTATCGTATATAACTTAAGAATGCAGGTTTCTTCTACATTGTCCGAAATATATATATATATTTATATATATATTTATATATATATATATATATATATATATACTATATATACTATATATATATATATACTATATAATATATATACTATATATATATATATATACTATATATATATATATATACTACTATATATATATATATACTACTATATATATATACTACTATATATATATATACTACTATATATATATATACTATATATATATATACTATATATATATATACTATATATATATATACTATATATATATATATACTATATATATATATGTCGTGCCGAATATGTAAAACTGGACAGTTAGCAAGAACTAATTTAAAATTAAGTCCTTTCTAAAATTTTCTCTTATACGTTTAAAGATATATTTTTTTCATTAATGTTGATGTAAAATTTTATAATTTTGCACCAAAAGAAACTTAGAAAACTTACCTAACCTTATTATAACAAGAACAATTTATTTTAGCCTAACCCAACTAAATACATTTTACATTTGTTTTCAATAATTTAATACTAAACAAACACAGTGAAATATGTTTTTTTCGTTAGGTTCAGAACGATTTTGGTGAAATTATTGCAAACACAAATTTTCACTTGTCCTATATGGCAAGATGAACATTGCTATTTAATTAAGCCAAGATCGCAAGTTCTGCCTATTCGGCACGACATATATATATATATATATATATATATATATATATATATATATATATATATATATATATATATATATATATATATATATATATATATATATATATATATATATATATATGGCTTTTATAACATCATTAGGATGAGATCCTAGACATAACATATATATATATATATATATATATATATACAGATATCACTTTAGTGTATAAGGTCTTATTTTCCATTAGGAAGCAGTCAGAATACAACAGAATAAGCCCAGGCCAGATAACCAACCATAGCCAGTTACCAGAGACGAGCAGAAGTGTTCTCGTTGGCTGCTACTTCTTCACTGCTCGTCCCTCAACCTTGAGCATACAGGTCAGGTGGGTCACGTGAGGTGACTCATCAACACTCAGTAGAGTAGTTGAACAAAAGGGGGGGAAAGGGGGGTATAACCATTGAACACCACAGCTTAACCATACACCAGTACACAGAGTGGCAGGAATGTTGCTATACCTTCAATTTAATTAATCATGGCCATGTACATAAATAATAATAAGAATAAGTCTTAATAATAAAAGGACGTTCATTTCCAATTTAGCTATTAAAGGAAATAACCGCAATGTAATATTAAAGAAAGGTTAGCAATAGGGGCATGACATAGTGTTAAAGATGTACATTGTTGTCTATGCTTAAGTCGGCAAGAATCAAGTATTCTGCATTGCTTCATAGTGGAAGTTTGGCAAGGAGGGGAAATGTGCTAGGTCAGCTCTTTCTTTGTGACTAGAGGCAGTGGCGGTGTAGGGGCTGTGGCATCTTCAGATTGCAATATATAATGGTGCGATAAAGACCACTTCATGCTAAGAACAAAGGAAGTGAATTATGCAGTGCTGTACCTCAGACAATCTCCATAATAACTGTGGAAAATTGCATTTATCTGGATGTAACTCATAATGTACATACCAGTAAATGGTAACACAGATAATTATTATTTATCAAAGTTACTTAGACAAGTAGGAATTTGGGACACCTAGGTCACAAAAATGTCCCCCTTCGATACCTACAACTGTCATGTCCACAGGTTGCTCTAGACCTATAATTACAAATGAAATGTACATACACACCAGGAATTCTGGTAAATACAAAAAATTGGTGGACTGTATATTAAAATTTATGATATTTATACACATTTATATAACAGAAGGAGAATATATAATCATAACACTCACCAATTTGTCTGGAGATTAATGTGTGTCATGTACAGGACCCCCCTTTTTGCCTACATTTATGAAAAATTTACTGGCCAGAATTTAACATAAACAGACTTATCTGAGGTTCCTGGAGCTGCCCTGTACATCGGTTTAATGCTCAACTTATGCAGAAATGCACATCCAACAATTTCGGCTCCTATTTGAGAGGTGTCAGCCCAATTTAACCTCTAGAGCGACGAAAATTCTTCCGATTATTCACTAACGTTTCTTGTCCAATTCAAACAACAATGGCGAGTCTCCTCTGCGCAGGTGCAGGGCTTCCCATTTTCGATAACATAATTTTTATTAAATACAATATGTTTTAATTTACATACAAATACACTATTTACGGAAAATATACTATTTTCCACAACAACTATAAACCTATTACCAAGAAGTGTGTTCAGCTTCTTTAATGACATTACCACGAAAAACAAACCTTGTGGAACATAGTGTACAAGAATGTGTATTCCTAAACTGTGGAAGACACGGACATTCAAGGACACTTCAGCTTCTATCATGTCACCAATACCTGTCAAGTAGAGTGTATACAACACCATAGCTTACGCTACAAGAGCAAGGTAGGTTTTAAACTATCTTGCCACACAAGGGACTGTGCAGTTCTTGTGTCACAAGGGGTTTGAAATCATCCTATAGTCGGCAGTGAGGTGCGGACTTTTGAGTCCAAACCAGCACATATCAATGAAGCCAGTCGGTATTCAGTAATGAAAAATACTGAAATAACAACCCCTTGGGTAATTAAACATATAATATTTTATTTTCTAGCCCTTGAGGGATTGTATACGACAACTTCTCAAGACATTGCCTGCAGGGACGGCTGTGTAGGCGTAAGCTGTCTGTCAAGATAAGTCCCATTTCAGTCCACTATTTAATATTTGACTTAGCTTGTAGCATTACCTTCAACATACGTCACAGAGTCGCTCATTTTCACAGAACTACTAAACACCTCAGATGATGTAGTTGAAGTTTTGGCGGTAAAGACTGAAAACCAAAACCTTGTCATTGTGGTGGTATACAAGCCTCCAGATGGAGCTTCCCAGCTATTCCAGGAGAAGCTTTTGAAAATTGACCACAGTCTGGAAAATCTCCCAACACCTGCCCCAAACATACTACTGGGAGATTTCAACTTGAGACATTTAAAATGGAGGAGTATAGCAAACAATGTTTCAGCAGAGATCATCCCAGGAGGCAGCTCAGGTGAAAATTAATGCACACACGAACTATTAAATCTCTGCACCAAATTCACCTTAATCCAGCAAATATTAGAGCCTACATGACTAGAAAATATGCTATACTTCATCTTCACTAACAGTGACGATCTGATACCTAATATAACAGTATCAAAGATAATACACTCACTTCACAACATAATAGAGGTACAGACATGTATGCACAGGGCTCTGAACCAGCAAAATGTGATCAGTCATGAAGGCCTCTTCACAAAATTCAATTTCAGTAACAAAAACATACAATGGGATGAAGTTAACCATATCTTAAATTAAACAAGCTGGGAAGATATCTTAAACAACACGGGTCTGAACATTTGCCTAGAAAAAATGAACTCTGTGGGTCTTGAGATCTACTCAAGACACATTCCATTAAGAAAAAGAAATAGATGTAAACAAGAAAGAGAGAGACGCTCCCTAAACAGACGAAGGCAAAGAGTCACAGAGCTGCTGAGAGGGGCCAATATATCTGAAATACGAAGGGAGGTACTGGTCAATGAAATTGCAAATATCTAACGTAAGCTGAAGGAATCTTACAGGAGACAAGAGTCTCAAGAAGAACTAAAAGCCATAAAGGAAACTGAAAAAACAAATACTTCTTCTCTTATGCCAAATCTAAGGGAAAAACAACATCCGGTATTGGGCCCCTGCTTAGGCGGGATGGGAAATACACAGATGACAGCCAAGTAATGAGTGAGATATTAAAATCCCAATACGACTCAGTGTTCAGTGAGCCACTGCCCAGACTAAGAGTCGACAGTCCAAATAATAATAATAATAACAATAATAATAATAATAATAATAATAATAATAATAATAATAATAATAATAATAATAATAATAATAATAATAATAATAACTTTATTTACTACAAGTACATGTACAAGGTTTACAGGCCTAGCTGACATCAATGACATACTACTATATAGAAAGCCGCTTGTTATGCTGAGCATTTCGGGCAAATTAGGTCATTTTTTCCCCAGGATGCGACCAACACCAATCGATTAACACCTAGGTACCCATTTTAATTTGATGGGTGAACAGGAACAGGGACAGCAGGTGTCTTATGGAAACACGTCCCTACTGCTTTCCATCTGTACTGAAACTCAAAATTTGATCATATTATAGTAACTCCACAAGACTCGGAAGAGGCAATAAATGACATGCCCATTCACTCTGCCCCAGGCCCAAAATCATTGAACTCCGTGTTCATCAAGAATTGCAAGAAGCCCCTATGTCGTGCCTGCAGAATTCTATGGAGAGGGAGCATTGACACAGGGGTCATCCCACACACAGTAAAAACAACAAACATAGCCCCACTCCACAAAGGGGGCAGTAAAGCAATTGCAAAGAACTACAGACTGATAACACTAACATCCCATATCATAAAAATTTTTGGGAGGGTTCTAAGAAGCAAGATCCCCACCCAACTAGATACCCATCAGTTACACAACCTAGGGCAAGACGGGTTTTAGAGCAGGTCGCTCCTGCCTGTCCCAGTTCCTGGACTACTATGACAAGGTCCTGGATGAATATCAAAATAGTATACAATACCGACAGGTTGGTAGGTAAGACACATAGGCAACAGTTAGGCAACTTTATTCCGAAACGTTTCGCCTACACAGTAGGCTTCTTCAGTCGAATATAGAAAGTAGGCAGGAACAGTAGAGATGTGAAGACGATGTAATCAGTCCATCACCCTTGAAGTCGTAGATTTGAGGTCGTCAGTCCCTCAGCCTGGAGAAGTTCAGTTCCATAATGGAACTGGATGCTGTTGAAGATAAACAAAATACAGATATAATATACACAGGCTTTGCAAAAGCTTTTGACAAGTGTGACCATGGTGTAACAGTGCACAAAATGCGTGATGAAGGAATGACAGAAAAAGTTGGTAGATGGATCTATAACTTTCTGACAAATAGAACACAAAGAGTAATAGTAAACAGAATAAAGTCCCAGGCAACCATGGTGAAAAGCTCTGTTCCACAAAGCACAGTACTCACTCCCATTCTATTCCTCATCCTCATTTCTGACTATACAGAGATGTAAGCCATAGCTCCGTGTCTTCCTTTGCGGATGACACCCGGATCACCATGGCAGTGATCTCCATCGATGACATTGCGAGACTCCAAGCGGACATCAGCCAAATCTTCATATGGGCTACTCAAAACAATATGAAGTTCAATGAAGAGAAATTTCAACTGCTCATATATGGAAAACGTGAGAGTATACGACAAATTCTAACCACATACTAGAGCGAAAAAGTGATATGAAGGGCCTTGGAGTGAAAATATCAGAGGATTTCGCCTTAAAAGACCACAACAATGTATCTATCTCATTGGCTAGGAAAATGATAGAATGGATAATGAGAACCTTCAAAATTAGAGACGCCAAGCCCCTGATGACACTTTCCATATCGCTTGTCCTCCCTAGGCTGGAATACTGCTGTACACTAACGGCCCCCTTCAAGGCTGGGGACAATGCAGACCTGGAGAGCGTGCAAAGAACTTTCACAGCACTCATAAGTACGATAAGGGGGCTGTACAGCAAAAAAAATCTAGCACTTTTGTTTACCGTCCGATTTCCTCCAGTTTCGGTGCACAAGACAAAGTGTTTTCACTCTTTGTAAAAAATATTTATCAAAAATATACCTCAAACAACAACTGAGAAAAGACTGAAAAAGGACTGATTTACTGAAAATGCCCTTTGGTACAAGGGTGGGCCTATATTGGACGACGTAAGGTTGTTTGGACACTTGGTGCCGAGAGTTAGTTTTAGTTTAATATGTTTATTATGCACCCCACACCCATCCTGTGGGCGGTAGTCAAAAGATTACAGAGGTACATAATTGGTCCAGGGACTGGACTCCAAAATTTTGATAGCTGAGCAAGCTACATAGGTAATGAACTCACAATTTGCAAATGTAATGAACTCCAGGTAGGTCTGGTCACAATCATGACAAGTTACAAAGGTATTTACAGATTACAGAGGTATGTAATGGGTCCAGGGACTGGGCCCCCAAAGTTTTGATAGCAGAACTAGGTACAAAGGTAATGAGCTCACAAGTTACAAAGGTAATGAATTCTGTAAGAATGGTTACTTACGTTTATATATGGCTACAATCATGAACAAATTATAAAGTATTTTTTTTTTCTTTTCTTTTCTTTTTTTTTTAAATACAATACATAGCTTAACATAAAAACCCCTTAAACAAGGGTTGATACACATTGAATATAAACACATTTTGAAACACAATCCCTCAGAACATACAATAGCAAATAACAAACACAATATTAACAAACACAAGAGTTACACAAATATACAAGAAAATATCGCTTGTGACCAAACATAACATTAAGAAAGATGGGTAATCTTAACCCTATGTACACAAGAACAACAACAAGAACATAACATGTAGGTGACCCCTGTAGCAGGTTCAATAATATAAATAAATCCATAATCCCTTCGGGTATACACTATTTACATAATATTACTGGGACATATTGCCAATGCACAATACAATACAATAAGAAGAATATTATGATAAATATATAAACATATCAGTTACTTACAACCAACACAAATAATCGATAAATGAAAGAACCTACATCACAATCTCATGATAAAACAAAGTACATACTCTTACTCACCTAACTCCCCAGTACATAAGTTCCCTACAGTCACACATACTCGCCTTACCACTAGTCTTACGAGTCAGCCACAAAACTAGAAAAGCCATAAGCATTCCGCACTCATCTACAGGCTATACACATATAATATAGCAATAAAATGTTCAGTACAAACACATAAAACCCCGTTTGTCAGGCCATAGCCGAAAGGTAAATCAAATACTTCAACAAAGAAAGAAGGCAGTAGACTCTGACATAAGACATCTATAACACACAACTGCACCGTCACATCCACTCACACAACCACATTTACCTCAACCACGCATTACACAGATACACACAGCAACACAGCCCTTGTGCATGCCCAACCCCGGAGACAAGCCCGTTCCATCCCCTGAAATTCAATCCCCCCGCCTTTCACAACGTTAACAATGCTCTCACACTCACACTACGGTACCCTGCTGAAAAAGCCTGGTCCTAGCGACTTCCATATATTTCTCGATTATAACACAACGTTCTACAAATGTTCCCCGCCAACACCCTTTTGCACACCTCCCAATCCCCATTCCCTCTCATCGTCCAGGATACAAAAACAAAATCCACAATTATATACGTGATTGCACGTTGCACAGGCGCCTCGACGCCTCCCATGTCCAAACTTAACGCCCTCAATACTGATATCCCGCCTCCTCCCACTGACCTCAACCTTACCCATCCATTCCCTGATACTCCCCAAATTATCACAAAAATACACTACATGAAACGCCGTCTCCTCATCCCCGCACACCCGACACGCGCCCTCCACCATCATCCCTCTTTCCTTAAGTGCAGCACCCGATGGCAGTATACCATGGAGAAAATGGAAAAATACCTCTTGTACATTTGGACGCATGCGCATCAACCATAATCTCTCCCATATATCTTTCCACGCATACATAGGGTAGATACTCTCAGCCTTCGCGACTACCGTCACCCTTACAACATGCTCTAAAACACCCACTCGAACTTTATTAGGGTCCCGAACATGCAGCAACGCCCGCAACACGTCTTCACACACCTTCATCTCCGACCCTCCCCACCACATTCGCACCTCTTCATGCAAGCCATTCACGCCCCTCCCTGCATGACCCCGCACACGGCGTAACCCCCACTTCAAATAAATACACTTGACTCTTAACCATAAATCAATCAACCCCAATCCTCCTCTGTTGACCGGTAAAGTAACCACACTCCTACTCAACCATTCACACCCGGAACCCCAAAGAAAATGGAAAACCCTCTCTAACAGCCTCGTAACATCCGGACCTGCTAACGAATATACCGCAGCCACGTGCCAGACTTTACTGTATAACAACACATTCACAACAATCGCACGCTGATGTACTGTCAAATGAGTTGGTCTCAACCCATCCAATCGCCCCACCACTCGATCCACAACAAGTCCAGAATTAACCATCCTTGCCTCTCTCGCACTACCCATATACACTATTCCACACACTTTTATCCTGTCCACCATATTCCAACGTACATTCCTTCCCCAACTCTCTCTTCCCACCCAATCTCCTAAGACCAGTAATTTTGATTTTTCCACATTAACTCTTAGCCCGGTAACCCCCGCGAAATTATCAATAACATCTCCAGCCGCACGTAAACTCCTCTGCGTTCGCACGAGTATTGTCGTGTCATCCACGTACCCTATTATTCCTTGCTCTCCACTTCCTACTCCCCAATCCACCTCCATACACGCTTCCACCTTTCTATAGAAAGGGTCTGTTAAACAGGCAAACAACAATTGAGACAGGGGACAACCCTGCCTAATACCCCGACCCATGGATACCCACTCCCCTAACTTCCCATTTACCCGTACACACACTCCCACACCTGTATACAATGTCTCTGCCCAACGCACCACCTCCTCCCCAAAACCCTGCCTCCTTAATATGTACCACAACACCTCACGTTCTACACTATCATACGCCGCCTGCCAATCTAATGCTAAGACACCCCCTGCTCCCCTCCCGACCCTTCCACGAAATTCTTTATAATACTATGCCCATCATACATCGTCCTCCCAGACACACCATATTGTCCTCTCGCAACCACTCTATCCACCACACACTTCATCCTATTTCCTAAAATTTTAGCAAAAATCTTATAATCAGCACACAGCAATGATATTATCCTAAAGTCCCGCACCGTGTCTTGTCTCTTACCTTTTGGCACTAAAACCACAACCACAGTTCCTTGCAACCTGCCCATCCTCCCCTCCCTTTTCATCGTATTCATTAGTTCTACTAAGAAGGACTTCAACACATTCCAATGGCTCACATAAAACTCGCAGGGCAAGCCATCCAGACCTGGAGCCTTACCTCGTGCCATCCCCTCCAAAGCCCTCCACACCTCCCCTTCTTCAATATCCCCCCCAACACCATGCGATCAATGCCACTTAGCACACAAGATACATTCTCCCCCAACCTCCCGAAAGCCTCCACATCCACCCCTACACTCAGTAAATTTTTGCCAAACCACCTATCCACGTAATCGCTCATTGCCTCCGTTGTTCTTAACTCCTGTCCCGCCCTATATCCACCTAAGTCCTCATGTACCACCAGCCTATCAATTTCCATAGCCATACGGCGCTGCCTCTGTCCCCGTAACACACAGGCCGATGGGCGGTCACCCCACACAGCCTCTTCAATTCCACCCTGCACTCTCACCGCATCAAATCTGTCATTCTGCAAATCTCGAATCCTCCCTTTTAACAACTCGATTTCCTCCATGGGATACTTCCCTGCCTGCACACCCCTTTCATAACAACTTTGCAACCTACCCTCGAAATACTGCTGCAACCCGTACATCATCCAACCCTGGTACTTTCCCCATCGCACATAAAACCGCCGGATCCTCTCCTTAGCTACCCCATCCCACCACCCCAGCAAGTCACCCACATCCCTACCTTCTCCCCACAAATTCTCCCACATTTTCCTAAAATCTAACCCCGCCTCCTCCACCGCAAGAAGTCTCACATTTAACTTCCAATACCCTGGATACCTCTTAGGTAAGCTGGCCCAAGTCAAGTCCGTATAAACAGCTCTATGATCCATGTATACAGCATCCACTGTACGCACACACATCACCCGCACACTTCTCGTCACATATAACCTATCGAGCCTGGCCGCGTATCCCTGTCTATGAAACGTATGCTCAACCATTAGGTCCCCACCTCCAATAACATCCCTTAACCCCACGCCCAGCAAAAGATTCTTTAGGCTAACCAAAAAACACCCTGCCCCCCGTGGCTCCACATCCTTTCTACGTACTATACAATTCCAATCACCGCCCACGATTGTTACCGAGGGAAGAGATCTCAAATAAACCAAAACATCACGAACAAATTCATTCTTCACCCATACATCACGCTCCGCCGGCGCATACACACAAACCACTGCCAGTCGCTCACCTCTCCACCATCCATCTACCCGGAGTACCCTACCCTCCTCCCCTCCCTCACATCTAATTACAACAAACGGGCTTGTCTCCCGAATCAGAATCCCAACCCCACCTTTCAAACGGTCCGAATATGCCACAAACACACGATATCCATCCACATTCAAATCCCGACCCGCCTTAAAGTTATGCTCCTGCATGAATACAATATCTATGGCATGACGCCTCAAAAAACCCTGGAGCCACAAACGCTTCACATTCACACACAACCCATTTACATTCACAGTCATACACCTGAAACCTTCTTGAAGGGTTTTACATGCTGCCTTGTAACTCCTTTCATAGACACGTCAACAGCCTTCCTACTTTTCCCACCATGCTCACCACAGTGAGCTCTATTCCCTCCCCGGTCGAACACCTGACCGGACACACCTGTAGCGCCTCCACTCACCACGTCAGCCCACGGTTTCTTCCCCGGTCTCTGCACCGGGGTCAAGACATCATCAGAATCAGATTGCGTTGCCGCCCTCTTCCGCCGAACACTCTCTGCATCCATGGTCTGGTCGAGGGATGCCTCACAATGCACCTCCGCCGCCACCTCAACCATGGTCACCATTCCCGTAGAAGTGGCACCTGCAGTCAGCTGGCTGTCTCTCCTCTCGTCCTCACTCCCCTCTGGTCCTACCACCGATTGTACACCATCCCCGGCTCTCTTCGTCTCCAAAAACCTTTCCGTCAACTGCTCTAAAGCCACATCCTCTGCTCGTTCTCCTCCACTCAGCTTGGTCTCCCCTTCCACCAAAGCAGAGACTGTAGATCCTACAGGCATTGATGGGCTCGACCCCACCTTTACAGGTGTCCCGCTGGCAGGCCCCGCCTTCGGGTCAGGCCCTCGCTCCGTCCTTCTGTCTGCATCCTGTCATCACTGCTGCCTCTCACACTCTGCTGCCATATGGTCATAAGCGCCACATAGCCTGTAAGTCTTGTGCTGCCCTGCATAATACACCATCACTTGCGTCCGGAAGTCGTCCAGGATGACAAACGACGGGATGGGATGCCTCAGCATCATCTTTAGGTTGAACGTACCCTCCGGCCAGCCGGCGTACGCCCCATTCACCCAGGTACCTGCCGTTGCCAGATGCACAGTACCGTAACGTTCAAAAACGTTCCATATAACTGCCTCGTCAGCTTCGAAAGGCACGTTACGTACCTTCACCCAAGTGTAGTGTCGCGACATATCAGTTAAACGAACTCGTATTGCCGAGTTTACATCCACACAGCCATCTTGATACTGCTCCACCAGGCGCTCATACACTGCCGTCGATAGTAGCTTAACGAATATTCGGTAAGCCCCGTTGAGCAATACTCCATACAAATCTTGATCAGCAATGCCGTATGTGTAGCGAATAATCAAAGGTAGAAGCACCTGTGCGGACTGAGGCGTAACTACACCCCGCACTAAATCAAAGCACACAGTGTTGACTCGCCTTCTGATAGTCTGCGCCATCTTGTGAAAATCAATCTGCGCAGGAAGGCCTCTCAACCAGGAGCGTGTGCGCAGCACAACCTCAAGGCAATAAAGCGATGAGGTCAATCATTATAGAGTAATGATCAATTCACACTTCCACACCCGGTCACAACTGTAATGAGTTATTGGTGCAAATATTGATTGTTGAGTCACATACACATACACACACACACAAACACACACACACACACACACACACACACACACACACACACACACACACACACACACACACACACAAACACACACACTCACACTCACACTGACATTGACACACACACACACACACACACACACACACACAAGGTGGACAAAGACAGGATGTTCCAGAGATTGGACACAGTAACAAGGGGACACAGTTGGAAGCTGAAGACACAGATGAATCACAGGGATGTTAGGAAGTATTTCTTCAGCCACAGAGTAGTCAGTAAGTGGAATAGTTTGGGAAGCGATGTAGTGGAGGCAGGATCCATACATACCTGGAGAGAGAGTGTTTCGGGGGTCAACCCCCCCGCGGCCCGGTCTGTGACCAGGCCTCCTGGTGGATCAGCGCCTGATCAACCAGGCTGTTGCTGCTGGCTGCACGCAAACCAACGTACGAGCCACAGCCCGGCTGATCAGGAACTGACTTTAAGTGCCAGCTTGAAGACTGCTTATGTGTGCTGGGAGGCAGTTGAACAGTCTCGGGCCCCTGACACTTATTGTATGGTCTCTTAACGTGCTAGTGACACCCCTGCTTTTCATTGGGGGGATGGTGCATCGTCTGCCAAGTCTTTTGCTTTCGTAGTGAGTGATTTTCGTGTGCAAGTTCGGAGTCCCTCTAGGATTTTCCAGGTGTATATAATCATGTATCTCTCCCTCCTGCGTTCCAGGGAATACAGGTTTAGAAACCTCAAGCGCACCCAGTAATTGAGGTGTTTTATCTCCGTTATGCGCGCCGTGAAAGTTCTCTGTACATTTTCTAGGTCGGCAATTTCACCTGCCTTGAAAGGTGCTGTTAGAGTGCAGCAATATTCCAGCCTAGATAGAACAAGTGACCTGAAGAGTGTCATCATGGGCTTGGCCTCCCTAGTTTTGAAGGTTCTCATTATCCATCCTGAGATTGATACAATGTTATGGTCCTTGAAGGTGAGATCCTCCGACATAATCACTCCCAGGTCTTTGACGTTGGTGTTTCGCTCTATTTCGTGGCCAGAATTTGTTTTGTACTCTGATGAAGATTTAATTTCCTCATGTTTACCATATCTGAGTAATCGAAATTTCTCATCGTTGAACTTCATATTGTTTTCTGCAGCCCACTGAAAGATTTGGTTGATGTCCGCCTGGAGCCTTGCAGTGTCTGCAATGGAAGACACTGTCATGCAGATTCGGGTGTCATCTGCAAAGGAAGACACGGTGCTGTGGTTGACATCCTTGTCTATGTCGGATATGAGGATGAGGAACAAGATGGGAGCTAGTACTGTGCCTTGTGGAACAGAGCTTTTCACCGTAGCTGCCTCGGACTTTACTCTGTTGACGACTACTCTCTGTGTTCTGTTAGTGAGGAAATTATAGATCCATCGACCGACTTTTCCTGTTATTCCTTTAGCGCGCATTTTGTGCGCTATTACGCCATGGTCACACTTGTCGAAGGCTTTTGCAAAGTCTGTATATATTACATCTGCACTCTTTTTGTCTTCTAGTGCATTTAGGACCTTGTCGTAGTGATCCAGTAGTTGAGACAGACAGGAGCGACCTGTTCTAAACCCATGTTGCCCTGGGTTGTGTAACTGATGGGTTTCTAGATGGGTGGTGATCTTGCTTCTTAGGACCCTTTCAAAGATTTTTATGATATGGGATGTTAGTGCTATTGGTCTGTAGTTCTTTGCTGTTGCTTTACTGCCTCCTTTGTGGAGTGGGGCTATGTCTGTTGTTTTTAGTAACTGAGGGACGACCCCCGTGTCCATGCTCCCTCTCCATAGGATGGAAAAGGCTCGTGATAGGGGCTTCTTGCAGTTCTTGATGAACACAGAGTTCCATGAGTCTGGCCCTGGGGCAGAGTGCATGGGCATGTCATTTATCGCCTGTTCGAAGTCATTTGGCGTCAGGATAGGCTTGTGTTAATCAAATTTTGTGGCTCTCTCATAAAAAATTCATTTTGATCTTCGACTCTCAGTCTGGTTAGCGGCTTGCTAAAAACTGAGTCATATTGGGACTTGAGTAGCTCACTCATTTCCTTACTGTCGTCTGTGTAGGACCCATCTTGTTTAAGTAGGGGCCCAATACTGGGCGTTGTTCTCGATTTTGATTTGGCAGAGGTATGATAAAGCTCACGGCTCAGGGAGAGTGACCTAGTAGCGATCAGTGAAGAGGCGGGGCCAGGAGCTCGGACTCGACCCCCGCAACCTCAACTAGGTGAGTACAACTAGGTGAGTACACACACACACACACACACACACACACACACACACACACACACACACACACACACACACACTCACACTGTGGAAAATACTGTATATATTTTCCAGAAATTCAGTATTTATATGTAAATAGATGGCCATACTGTATTTAATAATATTTATGTCATAGAAAACGGAAAGCCTGCGTCTGCGCAGACGAGACTTGCCATCTTGGTTTTGAATTGGATACAACGTTAGCGTAATGGGAAGGAATTTTCGTGCTCTAGAGGTTAAAATTGGGCTGACACCTCTCAAATAGGAGGCGAAATTGTTGGACATGCATTCCTGCATAACTTGAGATATCAGACGACTGGACAAGACAGCTCCAGGAACCTCAGATAAGCTCTCTAGATTTGTGTATAATTCTGGCAAGTGTTTTCATAAATTTAGTTAGTGAGGTTTTTCTGAGTATGATACAATTTAATATCCAGTCAAATTGGTGAGTGATATTAAGATATATTTTCCTTCTGTTATATATATGTGAATTTATATATAATAATTTTTTATTATACAGTCCACAAATTTATATATTTACCAGAATTCCTGATGTATAATTCATTTAATTAATAGGTCCAGAGCAACTTGTGGATATGACAGTGGTAGGTATCGAAGGGGGACATTTTTGCGACCTAGGTGTCCCAAATTCCTACTTGTCTAACTGGTGAATAATAATTATCTATGTTCATTTACTGTTATGTACATAATTATACATACAGATAAATGCAATTTTCCACACACACACTCACACACTCACACACTCACACACACACACGCAACCACAAATAGGTGAGTACACACACAGACACACACACACACAGACACACACACACACACACACACACACACACACACACACACACACACACACACACACACACACACACACACACACACACACACACACACACACACACACACACACCGAGAGAACAATGCTTATACGTATTTATAATTGTTACCTTTCCTCTAAATAACGTATCTTTATTTCACAAAAAAAATAAAGTTTGTTAGTTCTTGGAATGTTGTAAAAAAAATCTGCACTTTACTCCCACATAATTCCCAAAGTATTTGGAATATTTCCAAAAATGAATAACTGTTAATTAGAGAAATCATTATTCTACAATTTTTGTGAATATTATTACATTTAATTAAGTAATAAAGGCAGAGTAGGTACCGTAAAGTGAATAAGTTACTTCCGAGATATCGGCCTGGAGCTCCGGCCGGCCCCTCGTCTCAAAAAAAAAAAAAAAATCGTTAAATTGCGTTTGTTTGGTGTATTTCTTAGTAAACTGATGTTCTAGTGCAGTTATCCTCTTCAACACACCGTTTTCTATCATTGAAGACCAAGTCATACAACAAGAAGTCGAGGGGTAAAAATTTTATATAGAATATTACTGGTGGATTCTCGCCATATTATCAGGGCCGGATTACCACATAGGCAAACTAGGCATTTGCCTAGGGCCCCACGCATTTGGGGGCCCTGCGGTCCAAGGGGTTCAGGGGCTCATCCAAGACTGTGCACATGGTGCAAGTGCAAAGGGGTCCCTACCTAAAAAGTTCAAGTGTTTGGAGAGTAAAATTGATTTTTAAAAATTAATAAAAATAAAAATAAATAATGAAATAAAATAAAATAAAAATAAATAAACCTAACCATAGATGGCAACACTCAACACGCCTTTGTTTACATCAGAACAGCTGTGTTTTCCCGCTAATGGGTGAGTATGGGAGATTCCTCTCCAATTTTTTCTCTGCTTCAACGCATCGGTGGAGTATACTCAAGTCAACCATTCATGGAGATGTCATCAAATCATTATCAACAACAAGGTGGTCAGCGCAGCATGATGCAACACATGCTTTGAAAGACAGTTTTGCTGAAATACGTTCTGCTTTGATCCAAATAGCAGAGGATGAAGACCAGACAGCAACTACAAGAAGCGAAGCAGCCAGCTTAGCATCAAAATTGAAAGATTTTGAATTGGCCTTACTCTGTGTGCTTTGGGACTGTATACTGGAACGGTTAAATGCCACTAACAAGACACTTCAGAAAATTGAAACTGAAATGGCTACTTGTGCTAACCTCTATGCAGGCTTAGTGGAATTTGTAAGCTCACTTCACAATGATGAAGTTTTTGAAATGTTTGAAGAGAAAGCTAAACTGCTGGTGAAAGACTACAGTTACCGGGCTGATCATCAGCGGTCAAGGAAGAGGAAACACAATTTTGAAGAGCCAGACAATGAAATTGTGTTGCTACCAAGGCAGAAATGTTAGACAGCTACATACTTCGTCATTCTGGATTCACTGATTACAGAATTGGTGAAAAGAAAAGAAATCTACCAGAATCTCAATGACAAGTTTGGATTTCTGTTCAAAATTACTACTATGCCAGATGCAGAATTGAGAGAAGCTGCATTAAAGTTGCAACAACACCTTTCAGCAGATGTTCAGGACACATTTGTTGAAGAAATAGTTCATTTTTCTGGGTATATGAATCAGATTAAAGCTCCACCTGAAAAATGTGTGCCCTCAGCTGCTTTGAAACATTTAAGAAATGCAGGTATCTCAGAAACCTTCCCTAATGTTGACATAGTGTATCGCCTTTACCTAACACTTCCAGCTACTAACTGTGAAGGAGAACGTTCATTTTCTGTTTTGAAAAGAGTGAAAAACCAGCTCCGTTCAACAATGAGCCAAGACAAATTGTGTAACCTAGTCTTGTTGACCATTGAGTCTGATCTAACAAGAAATATTGATTTTCAGAATATAATTGATGATTTTGCCAATATGAAATCCAGAAAAAAGTTTATTTAAGAAGTGCCTGTGAATATAAACAATTCTTTACTTTCTTGAGTTTATATGATTTGATAGTCTTATGCATAATGCAATGATAACAATAATGGTCAGTGATTTATAAAGGGAATAATAGTGCTGTAGTGGTTATGCTGAATATAATAGGTACATGATGTCACTACTTTAATAGCCTAATCTAGTAATACTATGCTGTCTTGAGTTTATTCTCTTTAAAATGCATGATTTAACAAGATAGTTATAATGGCTGTTGGTAAATGGTTTTGGTTGTCTTGATGTACTTTCCCTATTAAATTTAATCTAAATAGCCAGAATGTATTTAATTAGACCTTAAACAGGCTCACACCGACCTCCCCCCCCCCAAGCTGGAAGGGGTCGCTTTGCTTACCCATAACTCAAAGGGGCCCCGCCAATCTGAATAGCCTTGGGCCCAGAGACTTCTTAATTTGGCCCTGCATATTATGGCCTATTTTATTCAGTCTAGAGTATATAACATGTTTGTATGTTATTTATAGTGTTTATTGTATCATATTAGATCAATTTTGATAGATAAATAAGCCGTAGAGTTGATATATAAGCTGATATAAGCGTAATAATGAAGTGATTTCTCCTGGCACTCTCTGGAGCGGTGGTAGGCCTGGTAGGCTCAAAGTCTACGGATAATCTCCGCCTACTGTTTTATGATGCCAAATAGTCAGTTATTATATTAGAAAGAATAATGCAAGAAAAAGAGATAAAAAACAAGGAAAAAATTCCAAAAAATATACGGGCCGTGAACAGACTCGCTACCAATATCACCGTCACCATACCTGATATAAATGACTATAATTTCTTGTAGAAACGTCGAAGAACATTCATTCTGGTACCATTGTGTTGCCAAAGAGTTAACCTATTTTTCGGTATATATAACTAATTTCCATAATTTTTCAATTTTTGGTTGAGCGCGCGCGGAAATTTGCCCTACAGCCCCCTAAATTACTTGGAACGGTTGAAGGTCCTTGATCTGTATTCCCTCGAATGCAGGCGAGAGAGATACACGATAATATACACTTGGAAGGTCCTGGACGGATTGGTACTAAACCTGCACACGAGAGTCACTCCATATGAAATCAAAAGACTCGGGAGGAGATGCAACATTCCCCAGATGGAAAGCAGGGGCTCCACGAGTACACTGAGAGACAACACAATAAGTGTCTAGGGTCCAAAACTGTTCAACTACCTCCAAGCATACATAAGGGGGATTACCAATAGACCCCTGGCTGTCTTCAAGAAGGCACTGGACAAGCACCTAAAGTCAGTACCTGACCAGCCGGGCAGTGGTTCATACGTTGGACTGCATACGGCTAGCAGTAACAGGGCCTGGTTGATCAGGCCCTGGTCCACCATGAGGCCTGGTCACAGACCGGGCAGCGGGGGCGTTGACCCCCGTAACTCTCTCCAGGTATAATAAATCCCCAAGCCCCGACAAACTGTTTTTCAAGGGTTCCTAAAGAGTCCAAGTGGAAACCTAGTCAGCCACTAGCGAGCTTGTTTAGACATCTATCCAGAGTGATGTTGTGCTAAAGATGTGGAAGATGGCTAATGTTATTTCTATATTTAAATGAAGGGATAAGTCAGTTTTATCAAATTACTGCCCAATAAGCCTGACATCTATAGAATCAATTATAGCCGATATTATCAGAACCATCTTAATAAACATAATTTGATTAATGAGTCTGAACATTAATTCACTAGAGGTCGTGTCTGCCTGACAAATTTACTGACGTTCTTTAATAAAGAACTTTAGGCACATGACAACGATAAAGAATATGTTTTTATTTGAATTTCAGTAAAACTTTTGATAGTGAACCTCACAAAAAACTGATAAGAAAAGTTGCAGCACATGGTACAGGAGTTAAGGTTCTAAGATGGATCCAAACATTGCTGACCTATTCAAAGAAGGACAAAATTAACCCATTGTATAAGGAATCTTTCATATGGAGATAGAGTATGAACTTTGAACGTTCATTCTCTTGAGAAAAGCAGATTGAAAGGAGACATCACTGAAGTATATAAGTGGAAGATGGACACAGCAACTCTTTTGAGATAGAGGGGGCTGAGCTTACGCAATACTGGGATGCCGTTCCCTGATGGTACAGAGACCAAAATATGTCTAGAATATTTAGTTCTTTCCTCTTTTCTATAATGTATATGTATATAGATGTTTATGTTTTCTAACATATATACAATTTGCAGTGATTTTGCAATTTTAATGCTGGAGAGTCTTTCCATAATGTAATATTTTACTATTCCTACAGAATAGTGTGGTTGAGAAATTCTCGTCTGATAAACATTAGATCGAAGAAATGTGTATATGCCAGTCTGAGAAATGAGGAAGCAGAGCCGCTTGGTATGGTGAAGATGGGCGGTGTGATGGTCTTGTGGGCGGTGGGCGTTGCACTAGCTGGCTTCTTCTTCCTTATTGAGTTACTATACTCCTACACTCATCACTATTAAGTTCTATTGTTATCTTTATTCAAAATAGAACACTGAACCTCTAAGGATCATACACAGTTTCTAGTGAAGAAAATTAGAAGCCTGTTTAAAAGCCAATAGCACTTTGCATTTTTCTTTAATTAGATTGCTTTCAAATATAATATTTATTTAAACAATGAGCAATGATTATACTTTTGAGCACGAGCTAACAGTGACATCCTTGTTCATTTGTTCAAATGTTAAATAATAAAAAATTAGTTCGTAAATTGTGGTTATCTTTATACCCCCAAAAAAAACACTGAAAAACAAAAGTTAAGACCATTATATCAGCGCAGGTGTTTCAGTCTTCTGCATCACAAACTGCATTGGTTCTCCACCGAAGTTGTAGTCTTTTATGGAACTAGAAATGTGATGATGTAGGAAGTCTCAGTACAAAACAAGGCAAATTCTTGAAGAAGAGAGGGACATCTTAAGGACACCAACCGTTTGTAGTCCAAGAAACTGGAGCGACTCTCACTTTTTCTTGAATCAAATTTGATTACCTTCCATTGCCCAGGTGTTATTTAAATTCTGATAGAAATTGAAATTTTGCTCTTTTTTTATATTATACATATCTCAGAAAACCCTTGAGATAATATCCCATGTGGAGAAAATTTTTCTACACATGGGATATTATCGCGAGGGCAACCCCTCGCGGGAGCTAAGATCCCTCTCACTACTTTCCCACAATGTGAGGATGAAAGGAGTCATGACTTGTATATACCCTTTGCAATAGCAGAGATCAAGAAGGTCTTTTGGGTTATTACGCAACTTCAATTAACGCATTCCAGAGCATCTACCAATCTTAACACGTGTGTCCGATCCAGCAAAATCAGACACATTCTAATGGAATTACAGCTTCATAGCTGATACCAGACAATACACGGATTTAGGGGAGTTGCCCCAGGGCCCGGGACCGCACCAGAAGGGGCCCACCTCCACCAAGAAGAAATGCAGAAGCAACAAGATCATCTTGGGCGTAGCGAAGTACACCTAAAAGATGACTGTTAGGACGAGAAACATCACGGAATTTACTTAGCGCAGCACATATTCAAAACAACATTGGGTTGTGGCCTACCAGTGTTTCAGATGTCATGAGAGAACACTTTGCGAAATATGATGCATCAGTTGTTAAAAATTGTAATCCACAAACTTTTTCACAATTCTCCAAGTGAATATCTCGGGAAAATGGAAAGACTCCACGAATTTGTGCAGTTGGGCTATTCAGTCATCAGACTCACAATGGTGAGGTCTTAAATAGGGAATGGTTATGTTTTTCTCCTTCAAGTGGTTGCCTGTACTGCTACCACTGCAAGGTAATGTACCCCGATGCATCGAAACACCAATCATCGCTTGTTAACAGTGGTTTTTCTGACTGGAAACATGCAAACGATCGTCTGAAGAAACATGAGCGGTCGAAGGAACATCTTGACTCAACCATTGCATTTCATGCTAGATCAAAAATATCCACACGGATTAATGATGAAATGGTGCGGCAGACTGAGCAACGAGAACGTCATTGGCGGTCAATATTGAAGCGTTTGGTCAGCATTATTAAGTTCATTACTGAACGTGGCTTGGCATTCGGGCGAGACAACGAGTTGATTGGATCGCCTCGCAATGGAAACTATCTAGGGATTATCGAGCTTGATTAGTAATACGACGACCTTTTATCAAAGCATATTGAGAAGCATTCCAAGCATGGATCTGGACACACGAGCTATCTGTCATCGACAGCAATGGAAGATCTCATAGATACAATGGGAAAGCAAGTTTTGAACGAAATAATCCAAAGGGTAAAAGAAAGCAAGTACTAGTCATTTTCCCTCGACTCCACGCCTGACGAAAGTCATGTCAATCTGCTTGCAGTTAGTCTTTCATTACGTAAAGAATAATGAGCCTGTTGAAAGATTTGTTACGTTCATGCCGAACAAGGGTCACAAAGCGCCGGACATGTTCTATGTCATGCTACAGTTACTCCAGTTACACCAAATAAACATCAGTAACTGCCGTGGTCAGACCTACAACAATGCCAGTTCAATGAGCGGCATGTACAATGGTCTACGGGCCAAAGTGCTGCAAGAGAACAGGCACGCAGAATGGGTTCCTTGCACAGCTCAGTATGAGAGAACCATAGAAAAAATGAATATTGAACTTCGTCGAACATCTAATTGGGAAAAGAAATGGAAAATTACGACTAATCCTGACAAGGTCCTTGTTAGCACGATAGGATGTTTTGCATCAACAATTGAAGATAAAGGAGGTATCTCCATCAGAGGTACACCTGTAGCCATTAGAAACCCTAACAAGACTTTGGGATATGAAATAGACAGGCTGCTCCACTCAACATCTCATGTAACTAAAAAGATCAACATAGCCAAAGCCGGTCTTAGCAGTCTCTTTCGATTCAATCAAGCCCCTCAACATGTCAAAAAACATCTGTATAAAATGTTAATAAGACCGGAAAATTACGACTAATCCTGACAAGGTCCTTGTTAGCACGATAGGATGTTTTGCATCAACAATTGAAGATAAAGGAGGTATCTCCATCAGAGGTACACCTGTAGCCATTAGAAACCCTAACAAGACTTTGGGATATGAAATAGACAGGCTGCTCCACTCAACATCTCATGTAACTAAAAAGATCAACATAGCCAAAGCCGGTCTTAGCAGTCTCTTTCGATTCAATCAAGCCCCTCAACATGTCAAAAAACATCTGTATAAAATGTTAATAAGACCTATACTCGAATACCCTTGTGTCCCAATGTCATTAACAACAAAGACCAATATGCTATGGTTACAAAGGGTCCAGAATAGAGCTCTTCGCTTCATTACCGATACCAGGAGGAGAGACAGAGTTAAAATGGCAGATTTACACATACAACAAGATATTACTGCCATAAATGTACGCCTTGACACCCTAAAAAAGAAACAACTCTATACAATGCAAGAACTATACATGCCAGATAGAGAACATCCTATACAAGTGGTAAATACCACGGATTATATCATCAATACTCCTCCTCACAGGACTCAAAGAATGACTCTCCCACAGAGGGTCCGTCGTTTTATACATAAAGCTGATTACCCTCGACCCATGATATTGAGCAACCTCCCTGATGAAGAAGACTGGGTAACACCAGAACCCTTCTATGTATACTGAGAACATCATCGCCCCCAATTAGGGAGACATCTTATATAACAATCTAATGTAAAAATTATGCTATTTACTATGGCTGGACACCACCTGTAAGAAACCATTGTCACGTAATTCTATAAACTGGCCAGAAAATTATTGCCTTCATTGTCGCATAAATATCTGTTGTGCAATCGAAAAAAAAAAAAACAAAAAAAATTGCAACTTGTATAATTACTACCAATTCAGAGTCATATACTTATATATCTGTTATATCTATGTGACTCTGATGGGTTAGTTTTATACCCCTTAAAGAATATCTTATCATTTCATGTACACTTTTTAAATTACACCAAAGTGGTTGGGCCACTTACCTTTTATATCCTACTTCTCTCCCCCCTCCCACCCTTTTCCAAAATTTCTATCCTTACCCATCCTTCTTCCTTACCCGTCTCACCAAAGCTCTGGTCTGGACAAGAACAAGAACAGCTCAGTCGCTGAACCTAGTTGGGACAAATGCAGCAGAATGTTGCACTGGAGCTATCCATTACATTGATTTCCTTTAGAAGTTTTGAGTTTTTTTTTATTTCACCACATCGACAAAAAATTCCAACAGATGATCTGGAAAGTGAATATATTTCCTGGACTCTGAAACGGGTTACAACAATGCATTGGTCTTGCCGGGCCGATGCAAAGTCCTCAGATTTGATTACATTGACATTATAAATGCAATGGCAAACATCACAAATGACGTTGATGAAAGGGCCTGTGTACGCTGCGAAGCACATGGAATTTATACTGCTGTCTGGAAAGGCATTCTTCAAAGAGTGAATGTAACAAATCCATCCATCCAGGGCTGCAAAACAAAAAATTAGATCTTAATATTGCAGTTTCTTCACTGGCTAGTCTGAAATACTTTGTGCGGTCTAAACATGTATGTTTTGATTGTTATGAGAGGCAAGGTCAACAACTGTTGGGTTCTGCAGACTACACTCAATTGCGAAAGCGATCCCGCAACATTCGTTTAAGTCCATTGGACTATGGTCACTGAGAGCAAGCAAGCATGAACACCTCTGAAAAATTTTGAGTAGAGAACTTTATTCCTGTCATCGATTAGCTCGTAGCTTCACTTGATCAATGTTTGCATGTATATGAGCTGCTTCAGGCGATTGATGGAGTTATCGCCCGAAGAGCCGACAAGAGCAGCACAAAACTCATTGGAAGTATATCCCAAAGACAAAGATGGGGTGTCCCATAGCTCGATCGCTAGCGCACTCAGCTCTCACACTGAGGTCCGGAGTTCGAATCTCCGGTTCGGCTGGAAGACATTAGGACGTGTTTCCATAAGACACCTGTTGTCCCTGTTCACCCATCATTATAAAATTGGGTATCTGCGTGGTAGTCGACTGGTGTGGGTCGCATCCTGGGACAAAACTGATCTAATTTGTACGATAATATGCTCTGCGAATAACAAATTGATGTCAACTAGGCCTGTATACCATGTACATGTACTTGTAGAAATAAAGATTTTGTTATTATTATTATTTATATTTATTTTTTATTATCACACTGGCCGATTCCCACCAAGGCAGGGTGGCCCAAAAAAGAAAAACTTTCACCATCATTCACTCCATCACTGTCTTGCCAGAAGGGTGCTTTACACTACAGTTTTTAAACTGCAACATTAACACCCCTCCTTCAGAGTGCAGGCACTGTACTTCCCATCTCCAGGACTCAAGTCCGGCCTGCCGGTTTCCTTGAATCCCTTCATAAATGTTACTTTGCTCACACTCCAACAGCACGTCAAGTATTAAAAACCATTTGTCTCCATTCACTCCTACCAAACACGCTCACGCATGCCTGCTGGAAGTCCAAGCACCTCGCACACAAAACCTCCTTTACCCCCTCCCTCCATCCTTTCCTAGGCCGACCCCTACCCCGCCTTCCTTCCACTACAGACTGATACACTCTTGAAGTCATTCTTTTTCGCTCCATTCTCTCTACATGTCCGAACCACCTCAACAACCCTTCCTCAGCCCTGTGGACAACAGTTTTGGTAATCCCGCACCTCCTCCTAACTTCCAAACTACGAATTCTCTGCATTATATTCACACCACACATTGCTCTCAGACATGACATCTCCACTGCCTCCAGCCTTCTCCTCGCTGCAACATTCATCACCCATGCTTCACACCCATATAAGAGCGTTGGTAAAACTATACTCTCATACATTCCCCTCTTTGCCTCCAAGGACAAAGTTCTTTGTCTCCACAGACTCCTAAGTGCACCACTCACTCTTTTTCCCTCATCAGTTCTATGATTCACCTCATCTTTCATAGACCCATCCGCTGACACGTCCACTCCCAAATATCTGAATACGTTCACCTCCTCCATACTCTCTCCCTCCAATCTGATATTCAATCTTTCATCACCTAATCTTTTTGTTATCCTCATAACCTTACTCTTTCCTGTATTCACCTTTAATTTTCTTCTTTTGCACACCCTACCAAATTCATCCACCAATCTCTGCAACTTCTCTTCAGAATCTCCCAAGAGCACAGTGTCATCAGCAAAGAGCAGCTGTGACAACTCCCAATTTGTGTGTGATTCTTTATCTTTTAACTCCACGCCTCTTGCCAAGACCCTCGCATTTACTTCTCTTACAACCCCATCTATAAATATATTAAACAACCACGGTGACATCACACATCCTTGTCTAAGGCCTACTTTTACTGGGAAAAAATTTCCCTCTTTCCTACATACTCTAACTTGAGCCTCACTATCCTCGTAAAAACTCTTCACTGCTTTCAGTAACCTACCTCCTACACCATACACTTGCAACATCTGCCACATTGCCCCCCTATCCACCCTGTCATACGCCTTTTCCAAATCCATAAATGCCACAAAGACCTCTTTAGCCTTATCTAAATACTGTTCACTTATATGTTTCACTGTAAACACCTGGTCCACACACCCCCTACCTTTCCTAAAGCCTCCTTGTTCATCTGCTATCCTATTCTCCGTCTTACTCTTAATTCTTTCAATTATAACTCTACCATACACTTTACCAGGTATACTCAACAGACTTATCCCCCTATAATTTTTGCACTCTCTTTTATCCCCTTTGCCTTTATACAAAGGAACTATGTATGCTCTCTGCCAATCCCTAGGTACCTTACCCTCTTCCATACATTTATTAAATAATTGCACCAACCACTCCAAAACTATATCCCCACCTGCTTTTAACATTTCTATCTTTATCCCATCAATCCCGGCTGCCTTAC
Source organism: Cherax quadricarinatus (assembly GCF_038502225.1). NCBI lineage: Eukaryota > Metazoa > Arthropoda > Malacostraca > Decapoda > Parastacidae > Cherax > Cherax quadricarinatus. The sequence goes on from NC_091327.1 coordinate 1,169,826, forward strand.
CCCCTTTCATTTTACCTACTGCCTCACGAACTTCCCCCACACTCACAACTGGCTCTTCCTCACTCCTACAAGATGTTATTCCTCCTTGCCCTATACACGAAATCACAGCTTCCCTATCTTCATCAACATTTAACAATTCCTCAAAATATTCCCTCCATCTTCCCAATACCTCTAACTCTCCATTTAATAACTCTCCTCTCCTATTTTTAACTGACAAATCCATTTGTTCTCTAGGCTTTCTTAACTTGTTAATCTCACTCCAAAACTTTTTCTTATTTTCAACAAAATTTGTTGATAACATCTCACCCACTCTCTCATTTGCTCTCTTTTTACATTGCTCACCACTCTCTTAACCTCTCTCTTTTTCTCCATATACTCTTCCCTCCTTGCATCACTTCTACTTTGTAAAAACTTCTCATATGCTAACTTTTTCTCCCTAACTTTCTTTACACCATCATTCCACCAATCGCTCCTCTTCCCTCCTGCACCCACTTAACTAATTCAGAAAGAGAGCTAAAACGTTCCAAATGGAAGAAGCTACAAAAAGGGATGAGAGAAATTTCTTGTATCTAACATTCATGTGCTTATTTTTGTTTGCTGATTCTCTTTTTAATGTTAATGAAAATACCTCAGTTTACCTTATTCTTAGTATATCTCCTTTTACTGTAAATGATTTTCACACAGTTGAGTTACTCAGCTGTTTTAACATTGAGAGTGTAAACATTTAAAGATTTTTCAAGAACGCCCAAGGAAATAAGTCACTTTGACTTTTTTGAGATATCCTTGGTAATTTGCACCATGTATGATAATCGTACTTATGTGTACATGTGCCTATAAAAATGATTTAAAAAATAAATTAAATTTACTAGTTCATATTCGGTATATAGGATATCTCACTTATGGAAATATAAACACATATGCAGTGTAATGTGATCCTTTATTGACAACGTTTCGCCCACCCATTGGGCTTTTTCAAGTCACAAGGTGGAAGTCACGGGGTGGAAGGTACGTGAGTATTTATAGTCAGGTTCAGAATGTTGAGGTCAGGTGGAGAATGCTGCATCTGATGATGTACCGAGTGGGGTTATAGAGTCTAAAATCTTGGGTAGCTTGGAAGGGAGATTGGATAAGCATGTGAGTAGACCTTCTGCAGTGTTCTATGTTCTTATGTGGGATAGCGATGAAGAAGTTTCTTGGCAAGTGGTTCAGCTATGTTATAGAAGCCATTATTCTGGTTGAAGTTGTTGGATATAGAAATAAGCGATGATTCCAGGATTCTTCGGTATTGAGTGTTGTCTTCTCTGGCGATAAGTCTTGAGTTTCTGTAGCTTATTAAATGGTTGTGTGAATTGCGGTGTTGTACACAGGCATTCCTTGTATCGTCAGTCCTGCTTGCGTATTGGTGTTCTGCCCTTCTCACTGCCCTTCTCACACTATACCATTCACTTATATATGCTATCTGTGCTTGGGGTTCAACTGCAGCAACACACCTAAAGCCAATAATAACCCAACAAAAAGCTGCAGTAAGAATAATCACTAAATCCCATCCCTGGCAACCCCCCCCCCCACTCTTCATAGATCTAAACTTACTCCCTGTTCAGAACATCCACACTTACTACTGTGCAATCTACATCTACAGGACCTTAAATTCCAATATTAACCTTGACCTAAAACGCTTTCTTGATAGTTGTGACAGAACCCACAGGCACAACACCATACACAAACATCTCTATGACATTCCCCATGTCCGACTAAACCTTTACAAAAATTCAATGTATGTCAAAGGCCCTAAAATCTGGAATACCCTACCTGAAAATTCTAAAACTGCAGACATATTCATCACCTTCAAAACTACCATCAGAAAACATCTTATCTCCCTGATACACCCTGTCAACTAATAATACGAATACCACCTGGTGGTTAACACCTACACTCACTCACCCATTTGACCATAAACAGAAATATCAATCTCAATCTCAAAATAATGAATCTTAACTAGTCAAAAGTTGGCCTGTGATACTCCAATACTGAAACTATGTATAGTGCCAAAACAAAAGCATTCACATTGCTAAACTCACAACTAGTATTTAGTCACTTAGCCATAATACCAACTTATCTCATAATTCTGTAACATTTTAAACCTAAGATTTAATATAAGTCTGCCCGAAATGCCTAGCCATGCTAGGCGTTCTAGTGGTACACTCTGTAATTATTATTTTACTACATGTAAACCACACAATAACCAAATTCTGTAAACTCAGCATTGTAATACTTATAGAGAATAAAGTTTGAATTTGAATTTGAATTTGAACATTTGAATTGAAATATGTGTTTGGAGGTCTCTTGATGTTTCGCCCACGTATAATTTGCTGCATTCATTACAAAGGGTTATGCATACCCCTGCAGAGGATGGAAGTTTGTCCAGTCTATTACTGGTAATGACCTTGATGGTCGTGGTTGTGGAGGTAGATACTTGGAATGAGGTATTGGAAAAGATGTTGGAAACGTGTTTGGCAATGGAGTTGGTGGGGAGGGCTATGTATCTGGGTGTGTTGAAGATGTTTAATGCCCGTCGTCTGCAGTCTCTGATGAAGTGACGAGGATAGTGAAGTTTGGAAAAATACTTGTTCAATTATAGTGCATTCTTCCTCAAGAAACTCATTGCTGCAGAATCTGAGTGCGCGCAGAAAAAAACCTGTAATTACACCACGTTTAGTTTTGGTGTTGTGGTGAGAGTAGAAGTGGAGAAGATCGTTTTGGTTGGTGGGTTTTCGATAGACTTTAAAACAAAGTTCATGGTCAGCTCTGCAAAGAAGAACATCAAGGAAAAGAAGAGTGTTGTCGACTTCTTCTTCAAGTGTGAACTGGAATGAGGGCTCGACCTGGTTGAGCTTGTCTTGGAGAGCTTGAACGTTGAAGCGTCTGGGAGTTATGAGGAGAATGTCGTCAACATAACGGAGCCAGGTGACAGACGATGGAATAATGGTGGAGAAACGCTCGGCTTCCAGATGTTCCATGTATAGATTCGCCAGGACGACACTAAGTGGCGAACCCATGGGTAGTCCAAAAGTCTGCTGAAAGAGGTGATTTTCGAAAGAGAATCACGTAAAGCCAACACGTAGTTCAACAAGGTCGATGAAATCGCTGGCTGGAATAGGAAGATCAAGTGAATCGTCAATTTTCCTGCTCAAGAGATGGATGGCTTGTGTGGTAGGTACTTTGGTGAATAAGGAAGTTACGTCAAGGCTGGAAAGTTTCTTGTTCGTGATGTTGATGTTGCGAATGCGAAAGAAAAGATCACCCGAGAAAGGACAAGCTTCCATTCTCTGCAGGGGTTAAACATAATCCCTTGTAATGACTGCAGCAAATTATACACGGGCAAAACATCAAGAGACCTCCAAACACATATTTCAGAACACCAATACGCAAGCAGGTCTGACGATCCAAGGAATACTTGTGTACAACACAGTAATTCACACAGTCATATAATAAACTACAGAAACTCAAGACTTATCGCCAGAGAAGACAACATTCAATACCGAAGAATCCTAGAATCATCGCTTATCTGTATATCCAACAACTTCACCCAGAACAAAGGCTTCTATAACATAGCTGAACCACTTGCCAAGAAACTTCTTCATTGCTATCCCACATAAGAACATAGGAATGGAGGAACACTGCAGAAGGTCTACTCACATACTTATCCAATCTCCCTTCCAAGCTACCCAGGTAGATCATCAGATGCAGCATTCTCCACCTGACCCAACATTCTGAACCTGACTATAAATACTCCTGTACCTTCCACCCCAAGTAGATCTGTTTGTGATTTGAAAAAGCCCACTGTGTGGGCGAAACGTTGTCAATAAAGGATCACATTATACTTCATATGTGTTTATATTTCCATTGTGTTGGCATTTTATACCAATTATTTTCATATCTCGCTTATCACACTGTTTGTTTAGCATAAATTGAGCATTTTTTTCGGTTATTGGTCTTTCTAGGATCTAGGTTCTCCATAATATGTAAAGGTGACATAACTAGATGTGCTCAGTTAATCTTTAATATATTGCTTTGTTATGCAAGAGAAGCCGCGGGCGGAAATCTTTAGCTCAGGCACTTTCACGCACCTCAGTACATCATCAGGAGCTATGTAATGTTGCAAGACTGCAACTGAAGGAGTGAGGAGAAGTTTTTCTCGGAATAGTGCAGTGCGGGTGTATCCTCTCTCAGAGTGCTCTGTCTGCGATTGTTTCCATTATTGTGATGAATGGTTTGAAAAACCGACAAGTTGAAGATTGAGACACTTATGCAGCATATGGGAATCTTTATTCAGGAAACGTTTCGCCACTGTGTGGCGAAACGTTTCCTGAATAAAGATTCCCATATGCTGCATAAGTGTCTCAATCTTCAACGTTTCCATTATTCCTTGGTGTGGGATTTGAGTGAACAACTTGTCTGCTCTTTTTTTCAAAATATTTTATTATTATATTTCAGTGATTTGCCCAGGAGTGTGTTGACCGTATTCATTAACATTTTCCCCAGATATGTCACATAAATTCAGTTATTATAGGAGATATAAGAGGTATCCCTGGTGGGTGACTGCGGGGTCTTAAGTGCTCTTATCAAACACCCATACAGTATCTACTAGAGCGGTAAGCTGTCCAAAAATACACTTATAAATTCAAATAGATACAATTCAAATGGACAGATATACACTTTAAGGAGGTTATTAGTAGAATATATAGTAGAATATACAGTAAAACAACCATTAAAATTACATTATGAAATCCTGTGTAGTCTGCAGCCAAACAAACGGGCAGGGTACTGCATGGATTACATGCACAGTCATTTTGCGTCAGGATAATGTCACATAGCCTTGTGCTTACCAAATTCTGTGGCTATGTCATAAAAAATTCATTTAGATCTTCGACTCTCAGTCTGGATAGCGGCTCGCTAAAAACCGAGTCATACTGGGACTTGAGTAACTCACTCATTTCCTTGCTGTCATCTGTGTAGGTCCCATCTCGTTTAAGTAGGGGCCCCATACTGGATATTTTTATCGACTTTGATTTGGCATAAGAGAAGGAATACTTTGGGTTTCTTTCGATTTCATTTATGGCTTTTAGCTCTTCCCACGATTCTTGACTTCTGTAGGATTCCTTTAGCTTTAGTTCAATGTTTACTATTTCTCTGACCAGTGTATCCCTATGTATTGCAGATATATTGGCCTCTTTTAGCTGCTCTGTTATTCTTTACCTTCGCCTGTAAAGGGAGCACTTTTCTCTTTCTAGTTTACATCTTCTCCTCCTTTTTCTTAAAGGAATGTGCCTTGAGCACACATCGAGTACCACAGAGTTAATCTGTTCTAGGCATAGGTTGGGGTCTGTGTTGCTTAGGCTGTCTTCCCTAGAATGCAGGTGGAATAGATACATGATTACATACACTTGGAAAATCCTAGAGGGATTAGTACCAAACTTGCATACGAAAATCACTTTCTTCGAAAGCAAAAGACTTGGCAGATGATGCAACATCCCCCCAATGAAAAACATGGGTGCCACTAGCACGTTAAGAGACAACACAATAAGTGTCACGGGCCCAAGACTGTTCAACTGCCTCCCAGTATACATAAGGAGGATTACCAATAGACCCCTGGCAGTCTTCAAATAGGCACTGGACAAGCACCTGAAGGGGGAAAATTGCGTTAGCGCCTGAACTTCTTTATTTTTCGTTCGATTTCTTTCATTTTTTTGGTACATAAAGAGCACCTTTCCATTGTAATGCGACCAAGTTTCAATACCTGACCAGGCGGGCTGTGGTTCGTATGTTGGATTGTGTGCGGCCAGCAGTAACAGCCTGGTTGATCAGGCCCTGATCCACCATGAGGTCTGGTCACAGACCGGGCCGCGGGGCCGTTGAACCCCAAAACTCTCTCCAAGCAAACTCCAGGTAAGATGTGTCTTGCCTGGAGAGTGGTGACCGGCAACCATACTGCACACTCTCTCACCAGCCCTTAAAACATCAACACAAACAAGCACAAGTTCACTGTCAACAACACTTGCTACGGATACAGAGCTCGGCCGGCATTGGTGGAGTATGGACGTGTCTTCTGAAGGTTCCTCAGTTGTTTGTTGGTGGTGTAGGCCCTGTTTAGACTCTGCTTCACCGTCTTTCTTTTCTTTTGTGCTTGTGTTGCCATTGCTTTCTCCATCAGGCGGTGTTGTGTGGCCCAGTTATGGGGGGTTCGACTGAGATGTCGTTCGCCCCCATATGGGGGGACCCCCTCCTGTCTCTACTCAGTTGACAACTGTTTCACTACTGTCAGACCAAGATATGGCTAGTGTGCCCCCTACTGGGATAAACAAACGGGCCCTTGAGGTTGATGACAGTGCCAGGCCCCTGTCTAGCCCAAAATGCCAACCCACCACTTGTCCAGACTATGCTCCTTCTCCTCACATTATTCCAGACGTGGTGGTGGTTCTTGTGTGTCCTAAGGATAGCGGTACTTCCTTCACCAATCCACGGGACGTCACCAATGCCATCAGTGGATCTCCTTTTGGCAAGGCTGGCATAGATGGGAGCATCCAACAACTCGGTAGAGGTGCAGCCCTCAAGCTCCGGCTCCATCGTAAGTCTTTTCTGGCTAGAAACTTCCCACTAAATGCCTTTCATGTCCTGGGTAGTTGGAATGTTGTCTGCTGGGAGGTCCACTCCTCAATCCTCGCCGCCGGCTGTTGTTACGGCAGAATTGGACCGATTTCTGCATCCCTCTCAGATGAGGAGATACACTCTGAATTGGTTTACAGTGGGGGTGACGACTTAGGTTTGCGGGAGGTTTGGAGCCTCTTGAATCGTCCTACCCCATCTTGTATGGTTCATGTATGTTTCTCGGGTGCTCTCCCGAAATTTGTGACTTTCGGCAATCTTAGGTTTCCTGTTCTTCCTTATACTTTTCCTTTACTCCAGTGTCGGAAATGTTTCCTTTTTGGGCATGGAGAGTTGTCTTGCCGTGGTAAGGTAAGATGTGCGAACTGCAACGGGTTTCACCCAGTCGTTAAAGACGGCATTACCTGTACCCGCCCGGCTTCATGCTACTTCTGTAAAGGAAACCACAAGGTTACCTCCCAGTCTTGCCTGGCATATCGCCAGGCTCTTGATTTGGTAAACTCAGCCAGGGCCCAGTCTCTTTCGCTCGATGAATGTAACTCCTGCTTGCAGTCTGTAAAGCCAGTCACAGTCCATCAGCCCCTGCCTCCTTCGCCTCCAGTGCCCCCCACTAAAGGAGTCTCCCCAAAACCAACACAGCCAGGGCACCTGTACTCCGCAGCTGTGAGGACTAATATCCCTGTTACAAATTGGTTTGGGGCTCTTGCAAACCTCTCTCTCCCTTTAGAGGATTCCCCACCCCTGGGGCAACATCAACTCAGGGTGTCCTCGGACCAGGCTTCCATTGAGGAAATTATTGCACATGCCTTCCCCCATCCACAACGCACGTCCTCCCATCGAGGTGGTGCAGTTTCCAAATCGACTCGATGCTCAGTGCCCCACACAGGTGGACATCATACCCGAACTGGAGCCTCCCATCTCACAGCCGACTCCTCCCCCAATTCTCCTCAACCCCAGCCTCGGCCTGTCTCCACTCCAGGACCCTTCATGTCAGAAGGGCCAGCTTTTTCACTCTCGCCTGCCTGGGCTTTACTCCTTCATCCTATCCTCCTTCTGGTGGAGGAGGTGCTACATTCCTACCTCCAGGGCACCTCTTTTGTGACTGCGTGTCTCTCGGTTCTCCCTCGCCTTACTGGGCTGTTTAGTTCACACACGTGAATCTTTCTCACTTCTCTGTTTTTCTTCTTTGGAACGCACTTCCTGTACTGGGGAAGCTTCCAGACCTTCAAAGGTATCTGGCTGAGGTACAGCCACTGGTGGTGGGTCTCTCTGAGACATGGTTACGCCCTCGACATTCTCTTCGAATGCCTGGTTTTACTGTTTACCGCAGGGATCACCTTGCAGGGAACGGTGGTGGCCTAGCTCTTCTTGTATGCAACCGGCTCCAGAGTACGACCCTCTCTCCCCAAGCCTATGAGAGTGGAGTGTTGGAAACTCTGGCTGTGAGAGTTGCCTTGGGCACTCAGTGGTGCGAAATACTCCTGATCTATGATCTGGGCAGGTCGGTTACACAGAGTGAATTTACCTATTACTTTGGACAACTCCGTGGTTCTACGCTTGTGATAGCCATCCATTTCTTTGGGATCGGTGAATCCCACAGGTAGGGCCCTGTTCCAAACCCTCCTCGCATCTTGCCTTTCGTTGCTCACACCACCAGGTTTGGAAACTAGAGTGGATCCTTATACCGGGTGAGTTTCTACCCTGGACCTCGTTCTTGGGTGTGGGTATTTTACCACAGCTGCTGTTACTGTAGGTCCCTTCATGGGGAGTGATCATCTTCCAGTCCTTACTTTTACAAATGAAGCCTTAGCAGCGCCAGTGACGGCAGTTCATTCACGGTGGAAAATCACTCAGGCTGGCTGGACAAACTATAACCGGGTCTTTGCTGATTACAGCCTGCCTCAGGACCCCTTGCTGGACGAGGTTGTCGCGTCTCTTTAAGGGGCCATGCTTGAGGCGAACTCGCATTCATTCTGTCTCTCTGGGAGTTTCACCCATTCACGCCCCCGGGTTCCATGGTGGAATGATGAGTGCATCCGAGCAGTGAAGGTGCGTTGGACAGCGAGGGCATGGTGGCGGCGCCAACCCTCTCGGACTCAGCAGTTGGCTTACTGAAGGGCAGAAGCTCTTTGTCGGCGAACCCTCCTCCAAGCGAAACGTGCATCCTAGGCTTTATTCTGTTCTTCTCTTTCTTTTTGCACCTCTGCTAGCCAGGCATGGGGTTTTTTCCACTCCATGTTGGGATCACGATCTGTAAGTACTTTTCCCCTGCTGGGGGAAGGAGCGGCTCCACTCTTACCCCAGGACAAGGCTGAGTAATTTGCAAATTTCTTCAGTCCTATGTTTTTTCCTCCTCCTCTACCCTCTAAGGTGATCAAATGGGGCCCTTTGTCACCTGCCATACCCGAGGTTCACTGCCAGGCGCTGGCATCTCCCTTTAGCTCCCATGAACTGCAGCGGGCACTTTCCCAACTTTCTTCCCACTCTTCCCCACGGGAGGACAACTTACCCTATTCATTTATACTACATCTACCTCTCTCCTGTACAGAAGCCATGCTGGAGGTTTTCAATACCAGCTGGTCTACGGGTGTCTTCCCTGATATGTGGAAGTGCTATCTTCTGATTCCAATTCTAAAGTCGGGCGAGGAACAGAACACAAAGAGTAGTAGTCAACAGAGTAAAATCTGAGGCGGCTACGGTGAAAAGCTCTGTTCCACAAGGCATAGTATTCGCTCCCATCTTGTTTCTCATCCTCATATCTGACATAGACAAGGATGTCAGCCACAGCACCGTGTCTTCCTTTGCAGATGACACCCGAATCTGCATGACAGTGTCTTCCATTGCAGACACTGCAAGGCTCATGGCGGACATCAACCAAATCTTTCAGTGGGCTGCAGAAAACAATATGAAGTTCAACGATGAGAAATTTCAATTACTCTGATATGGTAAACATGAGGAAATTAAAACTTCATCAGAGTACAAAACAAATTCCTTCCACAAAATAGAGCGAAAAACCAACGTCAAAGTCCTGGAAGTGATCATGCCAGAGGATCTCACCTTCAAGGACCATAACATTGTATCAATCGCATCTGCTAGAAAAATGAGAGGATGGATACTGAGAACCTTCAAAACTAGGGATGTCAAGCCCATGACACTCTTCAGGTCGCTTGTTCTATATAGGCTGGAATATTTCTGATGATAAATTAGACACATGTGCAACTCTTGGGTATCTTTATTGAGGAAACGTTTCGCCACACAGTGGCTTCATCAGTCCATACGTAGGAGAAACTTGAAGAACAGGAGGAGAATGAGGTAATCAGTCCCTCAACCTTGAGTCGATGTGTTCAGTCCATCAATCTTGAATAGAATACGGCATATGAGCGGAGAAGCAGCTTATAAACCGTATGGCAGGAGAGGTGCAGCAGTCATAGGTGGTGTCACATTTGTTCAATGTGGAAGTAGGTCGTGCCCAAGAATTAGGCAAGCGAAGAATTCCTAAGTATTAAGATCCCAAGAAGTTGCAGTGTCTGACAGGTTTGTAGATGAATGGTTCAGAGAACCGACATGTTGATAAATTAGACACATGTGTCTAATTTATCAACATGTCGGTTCTCTGAACCATTCATCTACAAACCTGTCAAACACTGCACATGTGTCTAATTTAGTGGCTAACGCGACGGGCTGGAGTTTTGAGACTCTATGACCGCGGGTTCAATCCCGGCCGGGGGTATGGTTTATGTTGGAATATTTCTGCACACTAACAGCACCTTTCAAGGCAGGTGAAATTGCTGACCTAGAAAATGTACAGAGAACCTTCACAGAGTGCATAACGGAGATAAAACACCTCAATTACTGGGAGCACTTGAAGTTCCTGAACCTGTATATACACCTGGAAAATCCTAGAGGGACTAGTACGGAGCTTGCACACGAAAATCACTCACAACGAAAGCAAACGACTTGGCAGATGATGCAACATCCCCCAAATAAAAAGCAGGGGTGTCATTAGCATGTTAAGAGACAATACAATAAGTGTCAGGGGCCCGAGACTGTTCAACTTCCTCCCAGCATACATAAGGGGGATTACCAATAGATCCCAGGCTGTCTTCAAGCTGGCACTGGACAGGCACCTAAAGTCGGTACCTGACCAGCCGGGCTGTGGCTCGTACATTGGTTTGCGTGCAGCCAGCTGTAACAGCCTGGTTGAACAGGCTCTGATCCACCAGGAGGCCTGGTCACAGACCGGGCCATGGGGGCGTTGACCCCTGGAACTCTCTCCAGGTAAACTCCAGGTTGCCGGCCCATTGCTTTACTGCCCTGCTTGGGTAAGGTGCTGGAATGACTGGTGACTACCCGTCTCTCTTGGTGGATTGAGGAACATGGCCTCCTTCCTCATAACCAGAGTGGCTTCCGAGAAGGTCGATCCACTCTCGACCCTTTGCTTCAATTTACACAGCTCGTGCACACTTCATTTGAATGCCGGGAGTTCCTTTTGGCTGCATTTTTGGATCTACGCAGAGTATTTGACTCTGCATCACACAGCAATTGTTTTCAAGCTGGCCTGCATGGGGCTGACAGAAGCTCCCCTCTGCTGGATGTGCAACTTTTTGCAAGGGAGGATCCTTCGTATTGCAGTGGGTGGCGCTTTGTCCTCACCCCGTCCTGTATACCGGGGAGTGCCCCAAGCATCTGTTCTTAGCCCACTCCTTTTCTCTGTCTTGTTGTTGGATCTCCCTTCCATCCAGGGAGTGCATACCCTGGTATATGCGGATGATGTGGTCCTTATGTGCAGTGCCCTGGCTTTACTGACAGTGCAGAAAATACTTCAGGGTGCCCTGCAATGCATAACATCATGGGCCACCACCTGGGGTTTGGAGGTTAGTGACACTAAGCCCAAGCTCTTATGCTTTACTAGATGCCGACTCCCCACTCTTCCATCGGTCTCATTGAATCAGATGCCAATCTCTTTGGTCTCCTCTCATCGTTGGTTTGGAGTCACCTTAGATGCACCATTCTTGACACAGAAGAAACACATAGTGGCCCTCCACCTCTCGTGTGCACGTCACATTGTACTTATGCGCCGGATCCCTGGCACCAAGTGCGGGGTGGATCGAGTCCTTCTCTTTAGGTTCTATACAGCTATGGTTCGCAGCAAGCTCACTTATGCGAATGAGGTGTATGGCTCGGCTTCTTCCTTCTCTCTTCATCGCTTAGACATTCTCCAGAATTCAGCCATCCGTAATATGCTGGGGGCATTCCCCTCCACCCCTATCGCAGCCTTGGGGGCAGTCGGGTATAGTCCCTCTCTCGTCGGTGAGGACAGCGAGGAACTGTTTACGACTCCATCATATGGCCTCTCTGCCTTGTACTCACCCGTGCCGCCTCTCTCCACAGATGTGGGAGACAGCCTCTGTCCCCCCACGTTTGGTTCAGCCTTCCTTTGTAGCCAAGGCCCAGCGTTTTCTGACCTGCCTTACACTTCCTGCACTTGTGATGACTCCCTCTCCTCTCCACTCTCCGGTCCCCCCTGGCTGAACCTGACGCAATACATTCACCTGGATTGGCACTACAGGAACAGGGAACCCCTCAGTTACTTGCATTTCTATTTGAAGAGTTTCGCTCTGTTACATATGGCTCTTCATTCTCCGTCTACACGGATGGCTCGGCACAGACCTCCTCCCCTTCCACATTCTCTGCAGCGTTCTTCGCTAAACTCTCCCTGTGTCAGACGTGGTGGTTGGACCCTGCTCTTTCTGTTCTGGCAGGGGAGCTCTTTGCCATTCACCAGGCTCTGGCTTTTGTCCTAGATCACATTCCCCCACAACCATTGGTTCTCTTCTCTGATTCCCAATCTTCCCTGGCACTTTTGTGCTCTGCCCGTCCACGATCACTGCTCGTCCTTATTCGTCGGACACAATCTCTTCCTGCATTTCTTGCAGAGCCCAAGTTGGAGCATCTCCCTTCAGTGGGTACCCACCCATGTTAGAATCCGGGGCAATGAAGTGGCAGATCGGGTGGCCTCCCTTGTGCACACACTTCCTACTATTACCCCTCTTGCCCTGGGCCACAGTGATTTCACAAGGGCTGTTTGGAAGGGAATCCGCCATCAGTGGCAAGAGGGCCTGGCACACTCCCTCTCTTCTTCAGCGTTGGGCTCTGTCCGAACTTTTAATGGCCCCTGCCCTTGGGCTCGCCATCCCAACCGCTTGGTGGACGTTGCACTGACTCGCCTTTGAGTCGGGCACTCGCGACTGGCAGGCTCATCTGTACTGCATTCGGATGACAGACTCTCTGTACTGCCCATGGTGTCCCTCACAGCCTGAACACTTCCTGCTGTGGTGCTCACGTTATCACTCTGCACGCCATGCGCTTGCATATTTCAAATCCTACCTTACTAATAGGTATCAGTATGTCACCATTAAACACACAGCATCATCAACACGACCACTTAATACTGGAGTTCTGCAGGGAAGTGTCCTTGGTCCCCTGCTGTTCCTCATTCACATCAATGATCTTCCAACATATCCCAACACCTCTAGCCCATTGTCTTTGCTGACGACACGACTTATGTCATCTCTCACCCTAATCTTGCCACCCTCAACACCATTGTTAATGAGGAGCTGCTCAAAATATCGACTTGGATGACAGCCAATAAACTTACACTTAACACTGACAAAACCTACTATATAATGTTTGGTAGCAGAGCAGGTGTTGTGCAACTTAACATTAAGATCGGCAACACTCTAATTGCCAGACATAATGAGGGCAAATTCCTAGGCCTATACCTCGACAACAACCTGAATTTCAGCACCCATATCCAACACATAACAAAAAAAGTACCCAAAACAGTGGGGATCCTCTCCAAGATATGATACTACGTGCTGCAAAATGCCCTTCTCAAACTATACCATTCACTAATTCATCCATACCTCCCCTATGCTATTTGTGCTTGGGGATCAACTGCAGCAACGCACCTAAAGCCAATAATAACCCAACAAAAAGCCACAGTAAGAATAATCACTAAATCCCATCCCTGGCAACACCCCCCCCACTCTTTATAGATCTAAACTTACTCCCTGTTCACAACATCCAAACTTACTAATGAGCAGTCTACATCTACAGGACCTTAAATTCCAATATTAACCTTGACCTAAAACGCTTTCTTGATAGTTGTGAGAGGACCCACAAGCATAACACCAGACATAAACATCTCTATGACATTCCCCGTGTCCGACTAAACCTTTACAAAAATTCAATGTATGTCAAAGGCCATAAAATCTGGAACACCCTACCTGAAAACTCTAGAACTGCAGACACATTCATCACCTTCAAAACTACCGTTAGAAAACATCTTATCTCCCTGATACACCCCGTCAGCTAACTACATGAAAACCACCTGGTGTCCCCCATTTGACTATAAACAAAAATACGAATCTTAATCTTAAAATAATGAATCTTAACTAGTCATAAGTTGGCCTGTGATAATCCAATACAGAAACTATGTATTGTGCGAAAACAAAAGCATTCACATTGCTAAACTCACAAACTATAATTTAGTTACTTAGCCATAATATCAACTTACTCCATAATTTGTAATAATTTAGAGTTAAGAATTAATCTAAGTCTGCCCGAAATGCCTAGCCATGCTAGGTGTTCTAGTGGCCCCCTCTGTAATTAGTATTTTATAACATGTAAACCACACAATATCCAAAATCTGTAAATCCCGCATTGTAATCCTTATAGAGAATAAACTTGATTGATTGATTGATTGACTACTCTCCGTGCGACCTTGCGCACGCTTGGGGTGCACACTTTCACTCTACCTGTCCATCTCAACGGGGAGGTGTTTCGCCCTCTGGACCGTTAGGACATATTGGCCTGTAACTGCTCCTTCCTGCTGGCTTCAGGGCTTATCAGGGACATAAGATACATAGTTATTAGTCAAAACATTCTTCCACTTTGGTCGAAGTCCCCTCTCGAAGCACTGGACGGTCGGGCTCGATACGGCATATACTGTCAGTGGCTCTGAAACCCAACAGAAGAAGAACAACAATTGCTACAGTGTCTCCTCTCTACCAGACTCTCAGAACTCTAAGGCACGTGCCTGATAACCCTTTGTTGGCACTGTATAATCTCAGTTACACTGAGGGCGTTCTTCCTACTTCCTTGACCAATAGTCTCATTGTGCCTATCCCTAAGCCCCAAAAGCCTGATACATTTAGACCGATCTCCTTAACTAGTAGTCTTTGTAAAACCTTTGAAAGAATGATACTTAACAGACTGTACTACAGAATCAGACACCAACTTTCCCCATACCTCTATGGGTTCATGAAAGGTGAAAGTGTGCAGAACTGTATTTCCATCATTCTCACTTCACGCACCTCTACTAGTTTTACCACTTTTCTTGATCTAAAATCTGCATTTGATATTGCAAACAAAACTGTTATACTACATGAACTAGCCAAAATGAATAGTGGTGGTAGCTTACTCTGCTGGATAATAGGATACCTGTCAAATAGAGTATCCTCTGTCCTTTACCAAGGCTTCAGAAGTGATTCTAAAGAAATGTCTTTAGGTACACCGCAGGGAGGAGTTCTTAGTCCCATGCTATTTAATATTCTGATTAATGCTCTCCTAAATGCTCTACCTGCCTCACCTAAACATATAGCTATAAGCTATGCTGATGACATCATGATACATACAACAGGGCATAAGAAGATGAGCACCATTCTTAATGAAGTTCAAGCAATTTGTAATCGACTAGGCCTCATAATACCTTTCTCTAAAACAAAGATATTAACAAGCAAACGACATCCCCCACCCATCTATTTGCAGGGTGAAATCATTAGCTACATTAAAACTTACAGATATCTTGGTGTAGATGTACCCTTTAACAAATCCACTATACCACAACTAAACAAGAAATGTAAAGCTAGGCTAAATGCTCTCAAAGCTGTTGCTGGCTACAACCTCAACTATGGTGCTAATGTGAGAATCGTGAGAATGATGTACATAGCCTATATTAGGTTTACCTAGAGTTTACCTGGAGAGAGTTCCGGGGGTCAACGCCCCCGCGGCCCGGTCTGTGACCAGGCCTCCTGGTGGATCAGAGCCTGATCAACCAGGCTGTTACTGCTGCCTGCACGCAATCCAACGTACGAGCCACAGCCCGGCTGGTCAGGTACCGACTTTAGGTGCTTGTCCAGTGCCAGCTTGAAGACAGCCAGGGGTCTATTGGTAATTCCCCTTATGTATGCTGGGAGGCAGTTGAACAGTCTCGGGCCCCTGACACTTATTGTATTGTCTCTTAACGTGCTAGTGACACCCCTGCTTTTCATTGGGGAGATGTTGCATCGTCTGCCAAGTCTTTTGCTTTCGTTGTGAGTGATTTTCGTGTGCAAGTTCGGTACTAGTCCCGCTAGGATTTTCCAGGTGTATATAATCATGTATCTCTCCTGCCTGCGTTCCAGGGAGTACAGGTTCAGGAACTTCAAGCGCTCCCAGTAATTGAGGTATTTTGTCTCCGTTATGCGCGCCGTGAAGGTTCTCTGTACATTTTCTAGGTCAGCAATTTCACCTGCCTTGAAAGGTGCTCAAAAATCAGGGACAAAGGAATTAATGCACAGTTGCTATGGATCCCATCACACACTGGATTACTCCTTCATAATAAAGTTGATATATTAGCCAAGAAGAGTACACAAAAGTAGAATGTAGAATATAACTTTGGTATAACTGTGTCTAGCATTAGGAGCAATATTAGGAGAGAAGTAAATAATGAAAATGAATGTTATAGGAATGCAATTAGAAGCCTGAGTAGATCTATAACCCACTATGATAAGTATGTTAATGGAGCAACGTGCAATGTGAACAGACTGACTGATGTTGTAGTGGCCAGGCTTAGGCTTGGTTACAAGTACTTCTGGCAGTTTGGGAGACACACAGATGATGATCAAACTAAATGTAAATTATGTGATCAGGCATATGGTCACTCTCTTGAACACTATGTGCTTAATTGTCCACTTATTGATGAATACATAGAGAGACAGTATAATAACCTATGTGACATGTCAAGATATTTTATTAATGAAAATAAGATACCAGATATACTAAGCAAATTTCCTAAATTTGCTTGTAACAGATATGTGAACTATAGATATGTAGATATAAATCCATATGTATTCTTGTTAACCCCTTGGGGCCTAGTTCCTAGGCCTTTTGTGTATCCATATGCTCTTCCGCTACCGTCCACAGGATGGATATGGGGTGCACAATAAACTAGCCACTACGGTGGAAAAATCTATTCTAATCTAATCACCAGACGTGAGTCACACCTACATTGATTACAATACAGCATTCATGTGGTAGACGATGTATAGAGCTTGAGGGTTGAAATATAGTGTATTAAAGCGGTGAGGCGCCAAACATAGTCATATCTCCTGTGTTTTGTTTGTGTGAGGTGTTAGGTGCTCAGGGAGCAGCAGGTGTTGAGTATGTTAGGTGCTCAGGGAGCAGCAGGTGTTGAGTGTGTGAGTTGTTAGGTGCTCAGAGAACAGCAGGTGTTGTGTATGTGAGGTGTTAGGTGCTCAGGGAACAGCAGGTGTTGAGTATGTTAGGTGCTCAGGGAGCAGCATGTGTTGAGTGTGGGAGTTGTTAGGTGCTCAATGAGTAGCAGGTGTTGAGTGTGTTAGGTGCTCAGGGAGCAGCAGGTGTTGAGTGTGTGAGGTGCTCAGGGAGCAGCAGGTGTTGAGTATGTTAGGTGCTCAGGGAGCAGCAGGTGTTGAGTGTGTGAGGTGTTAGGTGCTCAGGGAGCAGCAGGTGTTGAGTGTGTGAGGGGCTCAGGGAGCAGCAGGTGTTGAGCATGTTAGGTGCTCATTGAGCAGCAGGTGTTGAGTGTGTGAGGGGCTCAGGGAGCAGCAGGTGTCGAGTATGTTAGGTGCTCAGGGAGCAGCAGGTGTTGAGTATGTTAGGTGCTCAGGGAGCAGCAGGTGTTGAGTGTGTGAGGTGTTAGGTGCTCAGGGAGCAGCAGGTGTTGAGTGTGTGAGGTGCTCAGACAGCAGCAGGTGTTGAGTATGTTAGCTGCTCAGGGAGCAGCAGGTGTTGAGTGTGTTAGGTGCTCAGGGAGCAGCAGGTGTTGAGTATGTTAGGTGCTCATGGAGCAGCAGGTGTTGAGTGTGTGAGGTGTTAGGTGCTCAGGGAGCAGCAGGTGTTGAGTGTGTGAGGTGTTAGGTGCTCAGGGAGCAGCAGATGTTGAGTGTCTAATGTATTAGGTGCTCAGAGAACAGGAGTTATTGAGTGTGTGAGGGATTAGGTGCTCAGGGAGCAGCAGGTGCTGTCTGTGTGAGGTATTAGGTGCTCAGGGAGCAGGAGTTGTTGAGTATGTGAGATGTTTGGTCCTCAGAGAGCAGCAGGTATTGAGCGTGTGAGTTGTTAGGTTCTCCAGAAGAAGCAAGTGTTGAGTACGTGAGATGTTAGGTGCTCAGGGAGCAGCAGGTGTGTGAGGTGTTAGGTGCTCAAGGAACAGGAGGTGTTGAGTGTGTGAGGGATTAGGTGCTGACGGAGCAGCAGGTGTTGACTGTGTGAGGTGTTAGGTGCTCGGGGAGCAGCGTTGTTGAATGTGTGAGATGTTTGGTGCTCAGGGAGCAGAAGGTGTTGAGTGTGTGAGGTGTTAGGTGCTCCATGAGCAGCAGGTGTTGAGTGTGGGAGGTGGGAGGTGCTCCATGACCAGCAGGTGTTGAGTGTGGGAGGTGGGAGGTGCTCAGGGAGCAGCCGGTGTTCAGTATGTTAGGTGCTCAGGGAACAGCAGGTGTTGAGTGTGTTAGGTGCACAGGGAGCAGCAGGTGTTGAGTGTGAGTTGTTTGGTGCTCAGAGAGCAGCAGCTGTTGAGTGTGTGAGTTGTTATGTGCTCCAAGAGCAGCAAGTGTTGAGTACGTGAGGTATTAGGTGCTCAGGGAGAAGCAGGTGTGTGAGGTGCTAGTTGCTCAGCCAGTATCAGGTGTATGAGGTGTTAGGTGCTCAAAGAGCAGCAGGTGTTGAGTGTGTGAATTGTCAGGTGCTCCGGTAGCAGTAGGTGTTGAGTGTGTGAGGTGTTAGGTGCTCAATGAGCAGCAGGTGTTGAGTGTGTGAGGTGTTAGGTGCTCAGTGAGCAGCAGGTGTTGAGTGTGTGAAATGTTTGGTGTTCATGGAGCAGGAGGTTCGTGAGGTGGAACCACAGTCGATGGCCTCCACTCCAAATTAAAAGATACAGATACTAGTGCCGGAAAAAAAGTCGTCCCCCCCAGCCCCACCAATACCACCAGTCCCACGACATTCTTCTTAGCAAATATACAGGGTCTAAAGCCAGCAACGAACAACAAAATATCTTTCATGCGTTGACTGCTTGCAAAGGCAAATGCAATGTTCGAGGCTTTTACAGAGACCCACATAGAGGATCACTTGGACAACGAAATATGGATTCCAGGTTGCAACCTATACAGATGCGACAAAGTGAACAGGCAAAAGGGGGGATTGGCCTGTATATCGCAGAGTCACTTGTTTGCACAGAACTGCTTAATGCCTCAAATAATGTAGAGGAAATTTTAGCAGTAAAGATCGAGAACTAAAACCTATTCATTGTGGTAGTCTACAAGCCTCCGGATGCTACGTCCCAGCAATTCCAGGAACAGCTGTCAAAAATTGACCACTGTCTGGAAAATCTGCCAGCTCCTGCCCCCAATATCTTGCTCGTGGGGGATTTAAACTTGAGGCACCTAAAATGGAGGAATATAGCAAATAATGTTGTTGCAGTGATAACACCAGGAGGCAGCTCTGACGAGAACTCTCACACACACGAGCTTTTAAATCTCTGCACAAAATTCAACTTAAACCAGCAAATAATAGAGCCTACTAGACTGGAGAATACACTAGACCTCATCTTCACTAACAATGATGATCTGATACGAAATGTCACCATATCAAAAACAATATACTCAGATCACAACAGTAAATCAACCATTTAAATCACATTATGAAGCCCTGTGTAATCTGCAGTCAATCAAACAAACGGGCTTCCGCGTGGATAAATTGTCATTTTTGTGGAAATTGGTGTCACGCCCCTTGTGCAGATATCCAAGAACTATCTACAAGCAGTATTAAATCAGGGAAGTGTTTTTGGGTATGCCCAAATGAGATCAATCTGTGGACTAAAATCACATTGGTATTAAAAGAGGATAACATCAAAGCAGCCTTCATAGAAAACCTGGAAGCATTCTATAACAGATGGGAAAATCAAAAGTCTGGGCTGGATGGTATCGCCCTTGTGCTGGCCATATAGTCAGAAACTGTATGGTTGGAGGTGCTGCCCCGGCAGTCAGTAAATGTGGGGCTGATAGTGCTGTCCTGGGAGGCAGTAATGGCGAGGGTGGAGATTTTGTCCAGGTAGTCAGTAAATATACGTAGGAGGGAATGCATATAAATAACCTCGAGGGAGACAGGAGCTGTAGTGGGGAAACAAGTGTAGTCAAGGACAAGATAATACCAATATTACAAACTAGTAATACCACAGGAAATAGCAAACAAGAGAACTCCTCTAGCAATAGTGAGGATATATTACCAAAAACAACTAGTGAGAGCTCCACTGTTAGTACTAGTAAGGATAGGAAAGAGACACGTAAACATGCACCAACAGGGAATACAGTCACAGAAACCCAAGGCAAACAGAAACCAAGCCTGTGCACATACTATGCACTTGGTATCTGCTGGCATGGGAAATCTGGAAAAACAGATGGGACGTGCAACTATGACCACCCTAGAAAATGCCGTGCCCATATAACAACAGGAAAATGCAAACTCCCTTCCTGTAAGCCTTTTCACCCTGAAATGTGTCCCTCTTCAGTACAGGAAAGACTGTGCTATAACTTAAATTGCCAGGCACACCATCTAAAGGGGACAAAAAGATACAAAACATCCAGGCCATGGGAAAACCTGGGTAGCCACAGCCACTCAAGAGGGAGAGTTTTTTTAGAGCCAGGAAGGAAAAAAAACTGGCTGGAAATGGCAGAAATCGTACACCAAATCCAGTCATTCCTGGAGTGCAATCACAATCGATGGCCTCCACTCCAAATCAACGGATACAGATACTAATGCCGAAAAAAGTCCCCCCCCAGTACCAACAATACCACCAGTCCAGTGACATTCTTCTTTGCAAATATACAGGATCTAAAGCCAGCAACGAACAACAAAATACCTTTCATCCGTGGACTGCTTGCAGAGGCAAATGCAATGCTCGCGGCTTTCACAGAGACCCACATAAAGGATCACTTGGACAACCTATACAGATGCGACAGAGTGAACAGCCAAAAGGTGGGGGAGGGGGGTTGGCCTGTATATTGCAGAGTCACTTGTTTGCACAGAACTGCTTAATGCCTCAAATGATGTAGTGGAAGTTTTAGCAGTAAAGATCGAGAACCAAAACCTAGTCATTTTGGTAGTCACTGCTTTTCTCACCCGACTGATAACTCATGCAACAAATATCTTTGGAGCACAGCTGAATTGCTGCTGGAACTCTTATGTGTGAACTGTGACTAGTGATATACCTAGTGAAACATAAACATGTTGATTTGAAGTGGCTGTGGGAGGCCTACCTTCACTCCCCCTCGCCTGTCTCCCCTCCTTCCCCGATTTCGAACTCAGCCATTCGCCTCTATTTACTTATGGTCTAGAGGCGGTTTTTGCCAGACAACATAAATGCTTGAGTGCCCATGTCAGTCCTCTGTGCTGCACTCCACTCATCTTACGAATATGTCTCTTGTGTGCCTACCTGCCTGCTACAAGCAAATATCCAAGTGGTTGACACGAGCTTAGCAAGCACATTCAGGCAAGCTTGAAAGCAGCATTCCAAGCTAGCCAGAACAAGCTAAGGTAGCCTGCAGTTACAGCTGTCCTGACCCCCAGCATGTCTACATATACGTTCTACAGTGCTGCTGGAATACCAGTGTTTCCTGAAGTGGCATAGTTAAGAACAATTTAACGAACATTGCAGTACTGACTTTTTAAGTGGGACATGTCAGAGGTTCACTTATAAACATAGTAAATTTGTGTTGATTTGCTTGTGCACAGAGCGAACATTCGTCTGTCATACGTGTGCTAGAAGTGTTAAGTGCTGCAGGTTTGTTGTAACTATTTGCACGAGTGGATTTCACTGACTTAGGACATTGTGCTACCATCAGTACCTACATAGGTTTAAAATGAGTGAGGAATGTCTGGCCTGCTGGGTGACCTTGAAAATGGCACTATAAGACCCGCATGCCACTTACACCCATACTGTGTGTGTCTAGTGAGGTGAATGTCCCTTCCTCGACTTTCCTATTCACTGGTATCCCTTAACTCGTTGCCATTGTCTACATTTGGGATAAGGGCGAGTTTAGCTGATCCAGGCTAAACAGCACTCCAAGCCAGCCAGTGAAGGCCAAGATACACTGCAGTTACATCTGTTCTGAATCCCAGAATGCCTTTGTGAACGTTCTACAGTGTTCCGGCCGTACCTTCAGTGTTGTGAGAACTCTTATGTGTGAGTTGTGACTAGGGATATACCTAGTGAAACACTGGAATTAGTTTTCAAATTTGAAAAGGCCCTCACAGGCCTCTGCTTCCCCTCTTCCTTTCATTTTACCTCAGCCTTTCGCCTCTATCAACATACAGTGAAGAGGTGACTTTTGCTAGGCTACTGCTACTCGTGCCTCTGAAAATGTGCACAACTCATCCCTTTACAAACCTGAGGAATAACGACGAGTGTGCAGTCCTGTGTGAGTTGGTAATGCAGGTGTGCACACACACTGAAAATTCGTCTTTCATTCCAAGACACGTGTG
Organism: Cherax quadricarinatus; assembly: GCF_038502225.1. Lineage (NCBI taxonomy): Eukaryota > Metazoa > Arthropoda > Malacostraca > Decapoda > Parastacidae > Cherax > Cherax quadricarinatus. The sequence continues at coordinate 1,192,329 of NC_091327.1, forward strand.
CTAGAAGTTCTGCAAGTTTGGAATGAGTAACTATCTGTACGAGCATTGCAGTGTTTGGTAACTCTTGAGAAGTCTGCCTCAGTCAATGACCTTGAGCGAGGCACTGCATCACCTGCCTGAGACTTTCGCCCATATTGACTATGTGAAGAGAGGCGAATGTGCAAGCTCAGTTACCCCTGCTATTCTCCTGTATTCCCCAACTCTCTGCCTTTAAATTCAGCCATTCGTCCCTATAAACGTGCAGTGTAGAGGCGTATTTTGCTGCTCCGCTGGTACTCGAATATCTGAGTTCCGCACAGCTAGTCACCTCTGATAACCTGAGAAATACAGACGAATCTCCAATCCTGTGTGAGTTGGTGATCCAGACCTGACTGTGCTGCTTGTACAAAATGTGTTACATCTCTTACTGAGGAAGATGACCTGTTATTCTTCTATGCGCTGAGTGTTTCTGGCAGGAATGCTGCATAGTTGGAACACAACAAGAGTAGTTAAGAACAATTTAACGAGCATTGCAGTACCTGGTAACTCCTTTCGGAGACGGCTTTTTAACTGTAACATTCCAGAGATTCATCTATAAACATAGTAAGTTTGTGCTGATTTGTTTGTCCACAGTGTGAAAATTTGTCTGTCATTCCAAGACACGTGTACTAGATGTGTTAAGTGCTGTGGGTTTGGAGTAATTAACGAGTAGTACAGTGTTGGTAACTCCCGAGACGACTCTGGGCCCAGTGAATGACCTTGAAAATCGCACTGCGACCCGCAGGCCACTACACCCATATTTCCTGTGTCTAGCGAGGTGAATATCCCTTCCTTGTCCCTTCTCTCTTATGGAATAAAGGCGGTTTCACTGACCCTAGAGTAACAGACTAACTCTTCCACCTCAAGCAATTGAACTAGAAGTGACCTATGGATGTCAACGAAGTAAATGATGGTGAAGGCGAATTCGAACGTTAAAGAAGTAAGGAAGCTTTGAAAAAAGAAAGAGGATTTCAAAGGAGGCTTGCTGCTAGAAACAACGAGAGCAAGAACAGCCATCGCAGAATGGTTAGGCTTGATTTCCCTGCTAACACTGAGTTTGAGGTCCCGTTTAGATGGTTTTACGAAGCTACACTAGACAACGCAGAGGAAAACCTTCGGATTCGCTTTCGTCATGACGAGGATAATTACATTTTTGTTACTAACGACCCAACATTCATAGAAAAACTTCTTACTCATAAATATGCTAACATCCAACTCCAAGCTGCCCCACCAAGATCACTTAAAGTGCTTATTGTTATCCACAATGTCAATAAGTACTTGGATCCTAAATTCCTGTTGTCAGATCAAGTTGCAAACCCTCATCGACTTCCAAATAATCTGATATTGGCTTAGTGGATTGGCGAAGGGACTCCACCGTCATATATCTACTCTCGTGCAGCGCTTAACAGGAGTTACAAAATAGCCTTGTACAAACCACCTCACCGTAGATGCTACAAGTGTCAGCACTGGGGTTGCATTACTTGGAAATGCCCAGCTAAGTCATATTGGTGTGCAGTGTGTGCCAAGGCCCATTCTTCTCACCAGTGCTATGATATGATCAAGAAACACCAGACCATTGCATTACAATGTATCACTTGTAAGACTCCAGGAGCCACAGCTGCTCATGCTGACTGCAGAAAGAAAGCTGCTCACATCGCCAGCCGCAGGGCTCCCACCTCACCCATCACCCCCCATGATGAGGCAGAAGGCCTACCAGATACTTCATGTCTGAATACTAACCCATGCCTGATTTCAGACAATATGGTTGAGCGAGTCACTCTGGAAGTACATCAACAGAGCACAATCACGTCTGCTATCAACACTAGTAATGCTGCTGGTGTTGAAACGGCCATACCACGTTCAACGCACCACTTCTCGTCCGATCACCGAAGTTAAGCAACGTTAGGTTTGGTTAGTACTTGGATGGGTGACCGCCTGGGAACACCAAATGTTGTTGGCATAAAAACTTTCAGTCAAGGCTGAGTGGTTGAGGGGAGAGGATGTGTGTGTGTTCAATGAGGTCGTAGGCCTTCTATCTCAGGACTGCTTATCACCCGACTGTCAACTTATCATGCAACTCATATCATTGGATCGCAGCTGTGTTGTTGTGGAAACTCTTATGTGTGAGCTGTGACTAGTGATGTACCTAGTGAAACACGAAAATGTTAGTTTGGAGTGGCTCTCAACAGCCTACCTTCACTACTCCTCTCTCCTCTCCTACCCCCTCCCCTCCTTCCTCGACTTGGAACACAGCCATTCGCCTCTGTTTACCTAAGGTCTAGAGGTAGATTTTGCAAGTCCATATAAGAGCTTGAGTGCCCGTGCCAGCCCTGCTAGCACTCCACGGTTTCTTCCTCACCCTTCTTACGAATGTGTCTCCTCTGGGCCTCATAGAAACTTATACTGTTGGATCGCAGCTGCAGTATTGTGAGAACTCTTATGTGTGAGCTGTGACTCGTGATATACTTAGTGTAACACTGGAAATAGCGTTCCGTTTGATGCCTCTGCTGCCCCTCATCAGCTACCCCTCTTTCTTGCATTTAAACTCAGCCGTTCACCTCTATCAACGTGCTGTGTAGAGGCGTATTTTGCTGCTCATTTGGTACTCGAATATTGGAGTTCTGCACAGCTAGTCGCCTCTGCCTACCTGAGAAATACGGATGAATCTCCAATCCTGCGTGAGTTGGTGATCCAGACCTGAGGCCTGCCAGATGAATCAGACTGTGCCACTTGTACAAAATGTGTTATATCTCTAACCGAGGAAGATGTACCTATTATTCTTCTATGCACTGAGTGTTCTGGGAGGAATGCTGCATAGTTGGAACAAAACAAGAGTGGTTAAGAACAATTTAACGAGCATTGCAGTACCTGGTAACTCCTTTGGAGATGGCTTTTTAACTGAAACATTCCAGAGGTTCGTCTATAAACATAATAAGTTTGTGCTGATTTGTTTGTCCACAGAGTGAAAATTTGTCTGTCATTCCTAGACACGTGTGCTAGCTGTGTTAAGTGCTGCAGGTTTGGAGTAATTAACGAGTAGTGCAGTATTGGTAACTATCGAGACGACTGTGGCCCCGTGAATGACCTTGAAAATAGCACTGCGACCCGCAGGCCACTACACCCATATTTGCCTGTGTCTAGCGAAGTGTATATTCCTTCCTTATCCCTTCTATTCACCGGTATCCTTTAAGACATCGCCAGTGTGAAACTCCTGTCAGCTATGAGTATAGCTGATGGTGTTGACGTAGATGATGGTGAAGGCAGATTTGAAACATATTTTAGTAAAAAGGCTCGGAAAAAAGAACGAGGCTTCCAGAGAAAGCTTGCTGAAAGCAATACAGTGGGCGCACACCCTCCCAAAGCTGTCAGGTTAGATTTCCCTAACAACACTGATCAAGAGACCAAGTGTAAATGGTTTTTCGAAGCTAGAGTAGACAATCATGAGAAAACGATCAAGTTTGCCCACGATGAGGATAACTACGTCTTTGTGCCTAATGATTCAGCATTTATAGACAAACTTCTCACTCACGAATATGCCAACATCAAACTCCGAGCTGCCCCACCAAGGGCACCTAAAGTGCTTACTGTCATCTACAACGTCAACAAGCACTTGAATCCTCAATATCTGGCGTCAGAGCAAGTTGCAAGCCCTCGTCGACTTTCCAACGGTCTGATATTAGCTGAGTGGACTGCCCAGGGGACTCTGCTGTGGAAAATTTTATAGGAGTGATTACTTGTACATACCTCAACATTACATGCATACGAGTAATCTCCATGGGAGACAACAATGATATTGTTTACCATAGTCACCCATGTAGACATGTGAGAAAACTTAACCACCTCTGGTCACTGCAGGTGGCCCCCTCGACCCTCACAATCTTATCCGTATCTATCCGAGACCAGTATAAATTGGGTAGCACCCTCAAGTACGGCGCTACTAATTAATTGTGGACTGTATAGATTATATTAGTTTAACTGAATGAAGGGGGGGTAGGTTACACATGGATATACCCGTCAAGGAAAAAACACTTGTACATAATCCCACCACTTACCAGATATTCTCTGGGGGTCACTTGATGTAGCTGGATCACCCATAACCTATCCAATTACAACATACCTAACTGGCCAGTATCAGTCTGCTATAACTAGAAGGGTTACTTAACTGTGGGTGATTGATACTCCTTATTTCCTCCATTCACCATCTCATTTCGATGTCCTGCTACACCGACACGGTTCTCATTCCAGCAGGACGAGGTATCCGTCGGTTTGTCCCGGTTTAGAAGTCGTGACTCAATGAACTTCACTTTCCTCATCACGGGAACAACAAGGTCTAACGTGTTCACTCGGAGCAAGGCGACTTATTTCACTTCACGCATTCTCTTAACTTAGCGTTATTATCATTAATTACATTACAATTCACAAGACGATTTAATGTCTCATAATTATTATACACATTAGAGATCACTCCATTAAGATCTGAGACCGATGAGTGATGATTAAACCAAGGATAATTTTCCCCGGGACACAGTCCATGGTGACACGCCAGTCATCCGGTCCTACCCTTATTCACTCATTTTATCACTTTATTGCGGTGGTCCTGTAAATCACGTTCCCTCACTCTCCACCAGGAACAGTTATGACACTTCCTATTATGAAATGAGGCCTATATTAATCCTTAGGTCGCCGTGAACGCCAATTTCCTAGTTCCATGCTTTCCCGGCCTCCTCAGTACATTCAAAACACTCCCGCCTCTCGTGCCCCAGTTCGACCTATACCCCCGCATGTCTGCGCATGCGCAGCGGGAACCCAGTTGGTTCCATTCAAAATACAAATACATTTTGACCCAAATCAACACATTAAACACTTATTAGGCACTATAGCTTCGGAAATTAAATAATTTCCACATCTACCACGCTATATTCATTCCCGAGGAGCCTTCAACAGACGCTATTACATTGCATTGTACAGACCTCCTCAACGTTGATGTTATAAGTGTCAACGCTGGGGGCCACATTGCCAGGAAATGCCCAGCTAAGTCACACTGGTGTGCAGTGTGTGCCAACGCTCATCCTTCTGAACGGTGTTATATGATCAAATAGCAACAGACTGTTGCTAAACAATATATCAATTGTAAGACCTCAGGAGTCACAGCAGCTCATGCTGACTGCAGTGTGAGGGCTGCCCACATCGCAGCCAACCGCACCTCACCCTGTACCCCTCATAATGACCCCCCAGGACTACCAGATACCTCGAGTCTGAAAACTGGCTCATGCCTGTTCTCAGACAATGGGGTTGAGCACCTCACCTGGGGAGTATGTCAACAGACCTCCATCACGTCTGCTGTCAATACCAGCCTAGCTGAGTCAGCCAACGAGCTCAGCTGACCGGGACTTCACGTCTCCAGATGTTCCAAGTCTTGCTCCTATGGTATACAACCTGATGTCGCGCATAAGGGTACTGGAAACACAACAATTTCTCCTGAAATAACAACTTGAACAACATAAGGAAAGATGTGTAGAGTGTACCAATTACAAGATTGTCACAATTTGTGAAAGCAAGTGTAAGGCTGCTGAACAAGGTGGTGGTGATGTTCTTAATTACAGTAATGACGAATATACTGTGTTGATAACTATAGTGAGCATCATAATGAAGGCAATGGTGTCTATGATGTTAGTAATAGTGATGACCGTAATATAAGTGGTGGTGAAGAGTGTGATGAGGGCAGTGGTGTCTAAGATGTTAGTAATAGTGATGACCGTATTATAAGTGGTGGTGAAGAGCGTGATGAGGGCAGCGGTGTCTATAATGTTAGTAATAGGGATGAGCGTAATATAAGTAGTGGTGCAGAGTGTGATGAGGTTAACCACTTTGATATTAATGTTGAATATAATACTGTTGATAAATGTAATGAACACAATGTTGGTAGTGGTGTTGGTGATGACAGTTACAGTGTTGCGTGTAATGTTAGTGGAGGAGAGAATGTGAGTGGTGGAGTCACCTATCATACATTCACACATAAACAGCGTCGTGCTCTGAGTATACTAAGACTCCCACGAGGCCTTACAACTGGAAGTGCACTTAGAAAACTCATGGACCAGGGCAACACTGTTGACATTGATAAGGTCTGCTATTTATATGAACAATTTTTTCATTATGCTGAGAAAGTCAACAAGATCCCAGGACATCTATAATGGATCAAAACTCGTATAAACTTTCTATATTAAGCTGGAATATTGCATCACTTAGAAAAAGACTTCCTGACCTTCATCATAAAGTAACCACCGAACCCATTGATGTTGTGTGTCTACAAGAGTGCAGAGTCCCTGAAAAATCTCAACCCCCTAAATTACCATCATTTGTTGCATATAACCTCAAATCTACTAACTCTTGCGTTCTATATATAAAAAAATAACTTCCCCATCAACTTCTTGCACATAAGAAAACAGAGGGGCTACAATATCACGGTGTTAGGATTTATATAGGGAACTCTGCTCTCAACATATTTAACTTGTATGCTCCTGCTGATAAGTTTAATTACTTGGAGCTCCCAACTTGTGCTCATTCTGAGCCTACTCTTATTATTGGCGATTACAATGCGAGACACAAAAGCATTGGAAACTCACTGATTGGTAATCGTAATGGCAATCAACTGTTGTCACTCTTAAGCTGTGAAGGCTTACTCAGCCCTGTAACAACTTCAGACAGTATTACCCAGGCTGGCTCCTCCTCAGGAAAATTAGTGAATAGAAAAAGAAATAATAACAGAGAAACATAAACACTTCCCTCATGGCAAACAAAGCACAGGGTAGGTAACGATGCCACTCCTTAGGTTTAAGGGAGTAAAGTTTCCTTAAAATGGACTTGAGAATCGAATGCTGGCGCTCAATCCTCCCATTACAGCTGGGATGATAGGGTGTGGTGAAGAGAGGCTTCACTCCCAGAAGTTGGTATAGATATTGCATTAAGTCAGATGTGAATTGTGTCCCACGGTCAGACAAAATTTCTCTAGGGATGCCCACCCTGGAGAAGATGGACAAAAGGGCTTCAGCCACCTCTGTAGTAGTTATGGTCTTTAAGGGAACTGCTTCAGGGAAACTCGAAGCATAATCAACTAATGTTAATATATATCTATGTCCCCCAGATGAAAGTGGAGATAAAGGACCAACGATGTCAATAGCTATTCTTTCAAAAGGTACCGTAAAGACTGGCATTTTGACCATAGGTACTCGCCTGGTACCTCGGGAGGATGACAGTTGGCAAACTTTACACGATCTAAAATAGGTAGTGACATCTGAGGACATTTTTGGCCAAAAATAGGTTTCCCTAATTTTATTTAAGGTTTTACGATGCGAGAAATGTCCGGCCACTGGCAGGTCATGAGCCATTTTAAGAACAGTCTCTCTGCATTGACTTGGAACAACTAAGATGGAATAGTCAATCTCATCTGAATTTAATTTGAATACTGACTTGTACAAGATACCTTTTATATATTCAAATTTATATGAAAAGTTTTTCCTTTGGATCACTTGATTTTGTTTAGCGGCATTATGGCAATTCTGAAGAGAAGGGCAATTGCATTGTAAATTGACAAAGGAGTCCTTCGATATATCTAAAGGCTTAGTCAGGGAAAATCAAAGGATGGACAGTAGGAGAAGCCTTGGCTTTGGTCTGAGCCCTAGTCAAGACATTTATGGTATCGGAAGTGATATCTTCACTTTCATCTAACAAGTGAACTTGTGATCCTACTTCCTCACTTTCGAGAGTAGCATCACTAGTTTTTAATCCCACATGAATATCGCGAGACATTGTCTCATCTGAACTTTCGAGGGGCTTCTCTGATTCTACAGGAAGAGGATCTGAAACACCTATGTCCATCTTTGGTGATGAAAGGTCAACCTCAGAAGGAAGAATGGCACCTTTTACATTACCTATTAGTACGGAGCAAGAAGTGATGGGAGCTAGTACGGCTTCAGACCAACCTGTGAACCATTTAGACCTAATGTAACAACGGATGGTAGGAAAAGTGTCTGTACGGCCCAAGTAGTCTGAAAGTATAGCAGAGAAATGAGTTTCTTTAAGATTAGGGAACAGCTTATCAGAAATTACTATACATGTGCATCCAGTGTCTCGTAAAATGGTAGATACATTAAGTCCATTAACTGTTCCTGAACAGAAGGGTGTGCTTGGTCATTAAAGTCTTTAAAACATCTTCCAACTTTTTGGACCTTCTTAGAAGGACAATCTGGACGTTTAGGTCCCTTAACACTACACAAATGACAAACAGGAATAAAAGAAGTCATTTTACTTTCCACTAGTAGACAAGTAGACAAGGATGTCAGCGTGACAGTGTCAGCGTGCCTCGTTGTGCTCCGGGTTTTCTCGTGTTTTCACGGTCACTCTTACGTGCTAGAACTTTAATTTGTGTCATCAATCCTATACGATACATCCCTCTAGCGCCTGGAACCAATCTTGGGCGGAAAACATTATTTACTGAGTCAAAAAAGGAGAATTAGAGTGCACTACCTAGCAGAGTTTACTGCCAGAGGGGAATCATAGGCCTGTGTCCCGTGTGGAAAAATAATAATAATTGAACTTTGTGCCAGAGAAAAGAAAGTCTCACTGAAAACATTGAGTATACATAGTGTATAGTGTATACTATACAGTGGCTCCCTAGTATACTGATGACAAAGGCTAAAGTGTCATTTGAAAACAGGTGAATTTGTAAATGAAGTGATAAGCCTATAGAGGCTGGTGCCAGAAGTCTCCAGAAACTTACCACAGGTCAGCTGTTTTTAATAATCTTCCTGGCTGGCTAGTGTACTCGCATATAATCTAGTGATACCAGTGAATAGCAGATTACAGTGTTGTAGTAGCAACTAACAAGTATTATAATGTTACTTAGTGGAGTGGAGTGACTTTCATTAGCTTCTTTTTTCTTGAAATACCAGACATATACTGTGAATTTCATATAACCTGTAGTTACCAGCGGTCGCAATATACACAACGAGAAGCAATTATTACTCCAGAAAAAGCGTCCTTCCTCCAAAATTTGCACCAGTCAACTATAGTGATAATATAGCATTTATTGTGGTGAAAAAAATAGAAAAGCTAGATACAGCGATTGATAAACAAGGGTGGAGGTCGACTGTTCGTCATTGTAGGAGCTGCCAGCAGTCACCGGCTCTTCAACACGCAAGTTATACTTTTGTATCAATCAAATCACATATTACTCGGGTAGATAATTTCCAATAGATCCTTCATGTGTTAGCTCAAATCACCGACCAGTATGGTTTAAATAAGTGACCCACTGATCAGATCAGATCGACTGGTCCGAACCCTTGACTGGTCCGAACCCTTGACTGGTCCAAACCCTTGACTGGTTTCAAACGGTTTCGTTGGACAATAAAGCAGACTGTAAACGGATGGGGTTGTAGGCGCCCTTATAAACACAAACATTAAATATATATCAGGAACATACACGGTAAGCTGTCCAATATACAAAAACAGTTAGAAACAGAAATACAAATAGCTAGAGCTTCATTTAAGGAGGTTATTAATAGAATATTCAAGAGGTTGCTAGTAGAATTGCAGTAAATCAACCATTCAAATCACTATGAAGCTGTGTGTAGTCTGTGGTCAGTCAAACAAACGGGCTTCCATATGCATAAATTGTCATTTTTGTGGAAATTGGTGTCACGCCCCTTGTGCAGATATCCAAGAACTAGCTACAAGCAGTATTAAAACAGGGAAGTGTTTTTGGGTATGCCCAAATGAGTTAAATCTGTGGACTAAAATCAAAAGGGTATTAAAAGAGGTCAACATCAAAGCTGCTTTCATAGAAAACCTGGAAGCTTTCTACAACAGATGGGAACATAAAAAGTCTGGGCTGAATGGTACTGCCCTTGATACTGGCCATGTAGTCAGAAACTGTAAGGCTGGAGATGATGTCCTGGTAGTCAGTAAATGTGGGGCTGATAGTGCTGTCCTGGGAGACAGTAATGGTGAAGCTGGAGGTGCTGTCCTGGGAGACAGTAATGGTGAAGCTGGAGGTGCTGTCCTGGGAGACAGTAATGGTGAAGCTGGAGATGCTGTCCTGGGAGACAGTAATGGTGAAGCTGGAGATGCTGTCCTGGGAGACAGTAATGGTGAAGCTGGAGATTTTGTCCAGGTAGTTGGGAATTATACGCAAGAAGGAATACATATAAATGACCTCATAGGGGACAGGAGCCATAGTAGGGAAACAAGTGTAGTCAAAGATAAGATAAAACCAATATTACAAACTAGAAATACTGCAGGAAATAGCAAACAAGAGGACTCCACTAGCAATAGTGAGGATATATTACCAAAAACAACTGATGGGAGCTCCATTGTTGGTGCTAGGGAGGATAGAAGTAAGACAGGGAAACATGCACCAACAGGGAATACAGTCACAGAAACCCAAGGCAAACGGAAACCAAGCCTGTGCACATACTATGCACTCGGAATCTGCTGGCATGGGAAATCTGGAAAAACAGATGGGACGTGCAACTATGACCACCCTAGAAAATGCCATGCCCATATGACAACAGGAAAATGCAAACTCCCTTCCTGTAAGCTTTTTCACCCTGAACTGTGTACCTCTTCAGTACAGGAAAGACTGTGCTATAACTTAAATTGCCAGGCATACCATCTAAAGGGGACAAAAAGATACAAAACATCCAGGCCATGGGAAAACCTGGGTAGCCACAGCCACTCAAGAGGGAGAGGTTTTTTAGTGCCAGGAAGGAAAAAAAACTGGCAGGAAATGGCAGAAATCGTACACCAAATCCAGTCATTCCTGGAGTGGAACCACAGTCGATGGCCTCCACTCCAAACCAACAGATACAGATACTAATGCCGGAAAAAAAATCCCCCCCCCCCCAGTACCAACAATACCACCAGTCCGATAACATTCTTCTTTGCAAATATACAGGGTCTAAAGCCAGCAACAAACAACAAAATACCTTTCATCCGTGGACTGCTTGCAGAGGCAAAGGCAATGTTCGCGGCTTTCACTGAGACCCACATAAAGGATCACTTGGACAACGAAATATGGATCCCAGGTTACAACCTATACAGATGTGACAGAGTGAACAGGCAAAAGGGGGGGGTTGGCCTGTACATTGCAGAGTCACTTGTTTGCACAGAACTGCTTAATGCCTCAAATGATGTAGTGGAAGTTTTAGCAGTAAAGGTCGAGAACCAAAACCTAGTCATTGTGGTAGTCTACAAGCCTCCGGATGCAACATCCCAGCAATTCCAGGAACAGCTGTTAAAAATTCACCAATGTCTGGAAAATCTTCCAGCTCCTGCACCAAACATCTTGCTCCTGGGGGATTTCAACTTAAGGTACCTAAAATGGAGGAATATAGCAAATAATATTGTTGCAGTAATAACACCAGGAGGCAGCTCTGATGAAAACTCACACTCACGCGAGCTTTTAAATCTCTGCACAAAATTCAATTTAAACCAGCAAATAATAGAGCCTACTAGACTGGAGAATACACTAGACCTCATCTTCACTAACAATGATGATCTGTTAAGAAATGTCACCATATCAAAAACAATATACTCAGATCACAACATAATTGAGGTTCAGACATGTATGCGTGGAGCCCCAGTCCGACAAAATGAGATTAGTCACGAGGGAGCATTCACCAAATTCAACTTCAATAACAAAAACATAAAGTGGGACCAAGTAAACCAAGTCCTAACCGATATAAGCTGGGAAGATATACTAAGCAACACAGACCCCCAACTTATGCCTAGAACAGATTAACTCGGTGGCACTCAATGTATGCACAAGGCTTATTCCTCTAAGAAAAAGGAGGAGTAGATGTAAAATAGAAAGAGACAGGCGCTCCCTTTACAGGCGACGGAAAAGAATAACAGAGCGGCTAAAAGAGGTCAATATATCTGAAATGCGTAGGGAGACACTGGTCAGAGAAATAGCAAGCATCGAACTTAAGCTAAAAGAATCCTTTAGGAGTCAGGAATCGCGGGAAGAACTAAAAGCCATAAATGAAATCGAAAGAAACCCAAAGTATTTCTTCTCCTATGCCAAATCAAAATCGAGAACAACGTCCAGTATTGGGCCCCTACTTAAACAAGATGGGTCCTACACAGATGACAGCAAGGAAATGAGTGAGCTACTCAAGTCCCAATATGACTCAGTTTTTAGCAAGCCGCTAACCAGACTGAGAGTCGAAGATCAAAATTAATTTTTTATGAGAGAGCCACAAAATTTGAATAACACAAGCCTATCCGATGTTATCCTGACGCCAAATGACTTCGAACAGGCGATAAATGACATGCCCATGCACTCTGCCCCAGGGCCAGACTCATGGAACTCTGTGTTCATCAAGAACTGCAAGAAGCCCCTATCACGAGCCTTTTCCATCCTATGGAGAGGGAGCATGGACACGGGGGTCGTCCCACAGTTACTAAAAACAACAGACATAGCCCCACTCCACAAAGGGGGCAGTAAAGCAACAGCAAAGAACTACAGACCAATAACACTAACATCCCATATCATAAAAATCTTTGAAAGGGTCCTAAGAAGCAAGACCACCACCCATCTAGAAACCCATCAGTTACACAACCCAGGGCAACATGGGTTTAGAACAGGTCGCTCCTGTCTGTCTCAACTATTGGATCACTATGACAAGGTCCTAAATGCACTAGAAGATAAAAAGAATGCAGATGTAATATATACAGACTTTGCAAAAGCCTTCGACAAGTGTGACCATGGCGTAATAGCGCACAAAATGCGTGCTAAAGGAATAACAGGAAAAGTCGGTCGATGGATCTATAATTTCCTCACTAATAGAACACAGAGAGTAGTCGTCAACAGAGTAAAGTCCGAGGCAGCTACGGTGAAAAGCTCTGTTCCACAAGGCACAGTACTCGCTCCCATCTTGTTCCTCATCCTCATATCCGACATAGACAAGGATGTCAGCCACAGCACCGTGTCTTCCTTTGCAGATGACACCCGAATCTGCATGACAGTGTCTTCCATTGCAGACACTGCAAAGCTCCAGGCGGACATCAACCAAATCTTTCAGTGGGCTGCAGAAAACAATATGAAGTTCAATGATGAGAAATTTCAATTACTCAGATATGGTAAACATGAGGAAATTAAATCTTCATCAGAGTACAAAACAAATTCTGGCCACAAAATAGAGCGAAACACCAACGTCAAAGACCTGGGAGTGATCATGTCGGAGGATCTCACCTTCAAGGACCATAACATTGTATCAATCGCATCTGCTAGAAAAATGACAGGATGGATAATGAGATCCTTCAAAACTAGGGAGGCCAAGCCCATGATGACACTCTTCAGGTCACTTGTTCTATCTAGGCTGGAATATTGCTGCACACTAACAGCACCTTTCAAGGCAGGTGAAATTGCCGACCTAGAAAATGTACAGAGAACTTTCACGGCGCGCATAACGGAGATAAAACACCTCAATTACTGGGAGCGCTTGAGGTTCCTAAACCTGTATTCCCTGGAACGCAGGAGGGAGAGATACATGATTATATACACCTGGAAAATCCTAGAGGGACTAGTACCGAACTTGCACACGAAAATCACTCACTACGAAAGCAAAAGACTTGGCAGACGATGCACCATCCCCCCAATGAAAAGCAGGGGTGTCACTAGCACGTTAAGAGACCATACAATAAGTGTCAGGGGCCCGAGACTGTTCAACTGCCTCCCAGCACACATAAGGGGGATTACCAACAGACCCCTGGCAGTCTTCAAGCTGGCACTGGACAAGCACCTAAAGTCAGTTCCTGATCAGCCGGGCTGTGGCTCGTACGTTGGTTTGCGTGCAGCCAGCAGCAACAGCCTGGTTGATCAGGCTCTGATCCACCAGGAGGCCTGGTCACAGACCGGGCCGCGGGGGCGTTGACCTCCGGAACTCTCTCCAGGTAAACTCCAGGTAAACTAGAGGCTTTGATTTCTTAAGGTCTGATGAACCCTTGCCCTTAGGGTTCGATCCCTTTAGGTTTTTATAGGAATTGTGAGCCTCAGCATACAGGTCAGCAGCCTCAGCAACTTCCTCAGCTTTAATCAGGTTACGTTCTCTAATGAATGTTCGTATCTGGTGAGAAAGAGCTGTCAGGAACTGGTCAGCAACCATGAAGTCTCGAAGAGATTCATAACTGTGATCAATTCCTGAACTCTCTATCCAAAAGTCGAACAAACGAAAGAGTGTTACCTGTAACTGTTGAAAGTTCTGGCCAGGCTGTAAGGTGGCATACCTGAAATCTTTCCTGTAAGAATTAGTGGTTTTTTGATATGCTTTAAGGATTGCCTTCTTTAGTAGGTTATAATTACATATGATATCCTGCGACAAAGTTGCATAGATATTCAAAGCAGTACCAGAAAATAACATTCCTAACCTGGTAGCCCAGGTGTCAGCAGGCCATTCACAGAGGGTAGCGGTATTTTCAAACCTGATAATGTATGAAGTTATGTCTTCCCCCTCTGTGAAGGGAGGTAAATTAGGGGTTGGAATATGTGTACTAGCTGCACGTTGTTCCATTACTCTTTCCTCTAATTGTTGTTGTGTAAAAGTTAACTTTTTATTCTCTAATTCAAGGCGAGATTTTTCGAGCTCGCGATCCTTTTCTCTTTCCTCAAGTTCTCTTAATTTAACTTGTTCTTCACGTGTCTTAGCTTGTTCCTCACGTTCCCGAGCTCTTTCCTCACGATCAAGTCTTTCAGGCTCTTTTTGGTCTTCTCGCTCTCTTTCTAACTGTCTTTCTCGGATTTCTCTCTCAATTCTCTCTCTCTCCTTTTTCTCTTCTCTTTCAATTCTCTCTCTTTCCTTATTCTCTTCTCTTTCCCTTTCTAACTGTCTTTCTTCTCTCTTAATTCTCTCTCTGTCAAGTCTTTCCTGGATCTTAGCACTAATGAAAGATTCTAAATTTTTCCCTGTTATTCCTAACTTACTTCCAGCGTTCATCCAAAACTGGTATTCCTCCATACTTGCAAGAATAACTTAAACTATCAGGGGAAATGAAACGGGTATTAAAGAAAATGGAGGGTTCAATTCCTGCTCCGCTCAAACTATAAATAAACCAGAGGGCTCGATCCCTGCTTCAATTAAACAATATGTATTAACGAAAACGAAGGGTTCTATGCCGTCTCCGAGCAAACAGTAAGTAGAATGGGGTCCTTTGACCATCCAATCTTCTCACCAACAAATCAAGAGTGTCCTATGACAGTTCCCTTGATATAATAAAGAGCTCAATGAAACAAGTTGTCACTGGAAAATCTCGGGTCCCTAGAGTCTAATCCTCCAAAGTGTTTCAAGCTCACATGAAAAAGTGGCAGAATTAAATATTATATCCTGCCTGACTTGACTTACAATAAATTGAGACTATAACAATCACCAAATCTTTTAAATACCTGTACCGTATTCCTACCATAGAAAATGATTACTCATGGCTGGTGGTAACCGTCTGTGGTATGCAGCGTTGAAGTTCCAATGGTAGATTCGAGATGGAGTTGAATCTTGATTCAGTAGAGTTGATCCTGGCAAGGTCGCCACTTGTGAAGGCTTACTCAGCCCTGTAACAACTTCAGACAGTATTACCCAGGCTGGCTCCTCCTCAGGAAAATTAGTGAATAGAAAAAAGAAATAATAACAGAGAAACATAAACACTTTATTATGTAGAAAATATGAAATATAAAACACTTAAATATGAAATATTAATCCTACATTAAAGAAAATGGAAAAGGAAAAATATAAATGATAACTGAATTCAACGCTAATTTAACACTTGGGTGTCTGGTGTTGGTGACACTGCTTGTTGAAGTCGTAGCCGTTGCTGATGATGGGGGGGGGTCGCAGGTGTTGGTGACCACCACTAGCTAGTTCTTCACAGATTAACACCGTGAGTATTATATCCCGATGACAGGAAAGCAGGTTCTTTACCGCTGCAATGATGTGGGGTTACGTCCTGCAATTTCATACAGGTACACAGGTACTTAGATCCAAAATGGAGAAGTCTCTGGACGTTAGTCCTTCTGTTCTTCTTGTTGATTGACAGGTGACCCTCACTGTCATCCAAGCTGAAAAGATAGACAGGTTACCCACTGCTTAAATAGTCACTCTCCATGGCAGTGTACAATACTCACAAGACGTGGTGATTATTACAACAGTCAACCTAGAGCAAGACTGAAAGGACTAAGTTTATTATTGGTCAAAAGTGAAGTTTTTAACCAATAAATCCACTAGAATACAAGGCAGGCATATACTTACAGTAGTGTTGGGAGCTGTGAGTCGAGTGATTTACTGTTTGACCAGAGACCCACACGTCACCTTTCGAGGGGGGAGGTGGAAGAGGGAGGGGAAGGGATAGCGGGAGCTAGACTGACCCTACGTTAACAAGCAGCCGGCAATCAAACTATCACTTTAGGGGTAGGGGAGAAAAGGTGGGAAAAACGGGAGCGTGACTTACCCTACCTTAACTAGTAGCCGGCAATGAAACTATCGTTACTATATCGCTACTCCTATCTATTGAACTTTTCCCTCACATAAGCAGTCATGATAATGTGCAAATTGTAGGTGACCTTGAACTCACACATATCTATGGAGGCGTCCTTGATCTGTGTCTTGGCATCAACATTACTTCTGCCAGCTGTGAGTCTTCCATTGTAACAGATATAGCGTCTGATCATTTCCCTAGGCTAACCTCACTAGATATTGGTAATACTATCCTTCCTGGTGGGATATTCAAACGGAAACGTTTTAATGTTCCCACTGATCAGCATGATGACTTTGTTGCACATGTGACTGACTGGTATAATTCCTATGAGTGTTCCTCTGTAGAGACCTTTAACAATGACCTTGTGAGCAGTATTCAGAACTACTTAGAGCCGCCACTGAAACCTCTTGGTACTCTAAACCCAACAAACTTCCATAATAATCATACCTCCTTCAAAAACCATACTTATTACAATGATTCTAAACTTCGTACACTGAAACGTACTGCCCACAGACTAGGCCTAGCCTATAGAAAACATCGTACCCCTGGAATGCTGAGGCTCTTTCAAACTGCCCTTGCTGCTGCCAGAGAGCGTATGACAGAGCTGCGGCAAACAGACTGGGAAAAAATTTGTCAACGGTCTTAATGCTCACACCCCACTTAGCCGGGCATGGAGAGACATAAATAGAATTAAGGGTAACAGAACTGGGCAGATCGCGAACCCTCATCCCTTACATAGGGCGAATGAGTTAGTCAGTGCTTGGGATGCTACATCTAGCTATGACAATCTTCCCAGTACCACACAGGAAAAATTAAATAACAAATATGATGCAAGGGAGAGACTTGTTTCCTTTATGCTCAGCAAGGAAGATGACTGCAACATTCCTTTCACTAATTATGAACTTGATGCAGCACTAACTAAGGGCAACTCCACGTCGCCTGGTGAGGATGGTATTACATACAACATACTCAGATTGCTGTGTCGAGTACCAGGTAATCCATTACTTGAATTATATAACATGAGCTATGTAACTGGGGAGCTCCCTCAATCTTGGACCAACAGCCTCAGCATTCCAATTCCTAAGCCCAATCAACAAAATGCATTTCGCCCAATATCTCTTACTAGCTGCTTGTGTAAAACATTTGAGAGAATGATTCTTAATCGTCTCATGTACAGAATCAAACAATTTTTGTCTCCCCGGTTACATGGTTTCATGCATGGAAGGAGCGTGCATCATTGCATAGCCACCTTTCTCACCCTGCACACTGACAGCTCATACACTACCTTCCTTGACCTTAAATCCGCTTTCGATGTAGCCAACCGACATGTAATCATTAGCGAACTTGCCAGAATGGATGTTGGAGGATGGCTTCTCCGCTTGATTAAAGGCTACCTGTCCAATAGAAAATCGTCTGTGTTGTTCCAGGTTTGTATATATATGTGTGTGTGTGTGTGTGTGTGTGTGTGTGTGTGTGTGTGTGTGTGTGTGTGTGTGTGTGTGTGTGTGTGTGTGTGTGTGTGTGTGTTACTCAACAATCAATATTTGCACCAATAACTCATTACAGTTGTGACCGGGTGTGGAAGTGTGAATTGCTCATTACACTATAATTTGTTCATGATTGTAGCCATGTATAAACGTAAGTAACCATTCTTACAGTATTCATTACCTTTGTAACTTGTGAGTTCATTACCTTGTACCTAGTTCAGCCATTCAAACTTTGGGGCCCAGTCCCTGGATCCATTACGTACCTCTGTAATCTGTAAATACCTCTGTAACTTGTCATGATTGTGACTAGACCTACCCGGAGTTCATTACCTTTGTAATTTGTGAGTTCATTACCTTTGTAAATTGTGAATTCATTACCTCTGTAACTTGCTCAGCTATCAAAAATTTGGAGTCCAGTCCCTGGACCAATTATGTACCTCTGTAATCTTTTGACTACCGCCCACAGGATGGGTATGGGGTGCATAATAAACATATTAAACTAAAAAAAAACTAACTTGTTCCAGGGACATAGAAGTGTAACTAAAGACTTTGAATTAGGAACCCCACAGGGAGGTGTGCTCAGTCCCACACTGTTCAATATTCTAATTAATGCATTACTTAATGCTATGCCTAGTCAGCCACATCATTATATGATTAGTTTTGCTGATAATATAATGATTCACACAACCGGATTCTCCAACCCCCAAAACATTCTTAATCATGTACTAGCCTCGTGTCAGGACCTGGGGTGATAATCTCTACTGATAAAACAAAGATACTCAATAGGCGTCCTCCTCGGCAGAGAGGCACAGTTCGTCAGATCCAATTGCATAATGGGTCTCTTCTAGAATACGTAAGCAGTTACAGGTATCTAGGCTTTGAGGTTCCACTACTTGGACCTGTTGTAACAAGACTTTGTCGCCAATACAAAGAACGACTAAGAGCACTTAGAGTTGTGGCAGGGCTTCACTCCAGGTATGGTGCTAATGTTAAAATTGTGAAAATGATGTATCTTGCTTATATTAGATCATTGGTTGATTATGCTGCGCCACTACTTGCTCTTGTGTCTGACTGGAAGCTTGGAGGGCTGAAAAAACTGCAGAACGAAGCAATGAGGATCATTTTAGGATGCCCTCGTAGTTGCCAAAATTTTAAATATGAAAAAAGAACTTGATATTCCAAGCATCAGAGATCGTGTTACTGAAAGAAATATCCTAATTGGGGTTAATATGCTCAGGCAAGCTCATTCAAACCCCTGCACAGAAGCCCTCCAAACTTTCCTCAGCACTGGTGAACACTCCTCCAGATGGATCGAAAAAACTGGAACCGACCTCCGCATGAATCAGATACGTGATCTATGTCCAGTAAGGCAACAGCGGCTCTTCTCCACTCAATGGGATATTACCCCATTCCAAACTACCATTCCTCCATTTCCCCCAAACTACTTCTTAAATCACAACCAAAACTTCGCCTTGAAGCCAAACATGATGCCTTAAGCTGTATTGATAACTTAGTCACACAGCACACACTCTCGCAAATTATTTACGTTGATGGTTCTGTTCACCAATCCACTGGTGCAGCTGGTAGTGCTGCTGTTGTCGTACAGAGTGATGGCTCTCTTAATTAAAGAATTTGGAGCACGCATCAATAATTGGGTCTCTACCCTTCAGACAGAACTGTTTGCCATACTCCTTGCACTCAAATGCATCTATGTATCTAAGATTGACAGTTTAATTGTAACTGATTCTCTGTCATCCATAAATGCTCTCAACTCATTAAATATAAATTGTGGCATGCTTGTGTCAGAAGCCAGACATAGGTATGGTAGGATTGTGGACAGTGGAGTCAGAGTGCACATGCTGTGGATTCCATCTCACATTGGTCTTCAGATGCATGATAGAACTGATAAATTGGCTAAGCTGTATGCTTTCAAAGAGGGAGTAGATTACAATCTTGGCTTGTCAGGTAGTAGTTTGAGAACAATAATACGAAAAGAACTTCAACTGAATTTTATTGACTTAAGACTCAGGGAGATTGACACCAGTCAGTCCATCTATTATCATTCTATCATGCAGGAGGAGCCACATGTCTATGGTGCATCCAACAAAATAACCAGACTCTTGGATGTCACTACCGCCCGGCTCCGGCTGGGTTACAAGTATCTTTGGCAGGTTAAATCACCACCACCAGATGTAGACCAAACGAAATGTAAACTTTGCCAGATGGACTATTGTCACACCTTGCGTCATTATGAACTGGAGTGCGATAAAATTAATGAATTTAGAGACAACTCACTCAGAAATGTTCAAGAAATGGCAAAGTATTTTATCCACAGTGGTATATTACAGACCATTCTGGAGAAATACCCTGACTTTGCTAGCTGTAAATAAAGCACTACCACGTGTGTGTGTGTGTGTGTGTGTGTGTGTGTGTGTGTGTGTGTGTGTGTGTGTGTGTGTGTGTGTGTGTGTGTGTGTGTGTGTGTGTGTGTGTGTGTGTGTGTGTGTGTGTGTACTCACCTAGTTATACTCACCTAGTTGAGGTTGCGGGGGTCGAGTCCGAACTCCTGGCCCCGCCTCTTCACTGATCGCTACTAGGTCACTCTCCCTGAACCGTGAGCTTTATCATACCTCTGTTTAAAGCTATGTATGGATCCTGCCTCCTCTACATCGCTTCCCAAACTATTCCACTTACTGACTACTCTGTGGCTGAAGAAATACTTCCTAACATCCCTGTGATTCATCTGTGTCTTCAACTTCCAACTGTGTCCCCTTGTTACTGTGTCCAATCTCTGGAACATCCTGTCTTTGTCCACCTTGTCAATTCCTCTCAGTATTTTGTATGTCGTTATCATGTCCCACCTATCTCTCCTGTCCTCCAGTGTCGTCAGGTTGATTTCCCTTAACCTCTCCTCGTAGGACATACCTCTTAGCTCTGGGACTAGTCTTGTTGCAAACCTTTGCACTTTCTCTAGTTTTTTAACGTGTTTGGCTAGGTGTGGGTTCCAAACTGGTGCCTCATACTCCAATATGGGCCTTACGTACACGGTGTACAGGGTCCTGAACGATTACTTATTAAGATGTCGGAATGCTGTTCTGAGGTTTGCTAGGTGCCCATATGCTGCAGCAGTTATTTGGTTGATGTGCGCTTCAAGAGATGTGCCTGGTGTTATACTTACCCCAAGATCTTCTTCCATGAGTGAGGTTTGTAGTCTCTGGCCCCCTAGACTGTACTCCATCTGCGGTCTTCTTTGCCCTTCCCCAATCTTCATGACTTTGCACTTGGTGGGATTGAACTCCAGGAGCCAATTGCTGGACCAGGTCTGCAGCCTGTCCAGATCCCTTTGTAGTTCTGCCTGGTCTTCGATCGAGTGAATTCTTCTCATCAACTTCACGTCATCTGCAAACAGGGACACCTCAGAATCTATTCCTTCCGTCATGTCGTTCACAAATACCAGAAACAGCACTGGTCCTAGGACTGACCCTTGTGGGTCCCCGCTGGTCACAGGTGCCCACTCTGACACCTCGCCACGTACCATGACTCGCTGCTGTCTTCCTGACAAGTATTCCCTTATCCATTGTAGTGCCTTCCCTGTTATCCCTGCTTGGTCCTCCAGTTTTTGCACCAATCTCTTGTGTGGAACTGTGTTAAACGCCTTCTTGCAGTCCAAGAATATGCAATCCACCCACCCCTCTCTCTCTTGTCTTACTGCTGTCACCATGTCATAGAACTCTAGTAGGTTTGTGACACAGGATTTCCCATCCCTGAAACCATGTTGGCTGCTGGAGATGAGATCATTCCTTTCTAGGTGTTCCACCACTCTTCTGATAATCTTCTCCATGATTTTGCATACTATACATGTCAGTGACACTGGTCTGTAGTTTAATGCTTCATGTCTCTCTCCTTTTTTAAAGATTGGGACTACATTTGCTGTCTTCCATGCCTCAGGCAATCTCCCTGTTTCGATAGATGTATTGAATATTGTTGTTAGGGGTACACATAGCGCCTGTGCTCCCTCTCTCAATACCCATGGGGAGATGTTATCTGGCCCCATTGCCTTTGAAGTATCTAGCTCACTCAGAAGCCTCTTCACTTCTTCCTCGGTTGTGTGCACTGTGTCCAGAACATGGTGGTGTGCCCCGCCTCTCCGTCTTTCTGGAGCCCCTTCTGTCTCCGCTGTGAACACTTCTTTGAATCTCTTGTTGAGTTCCTCACATACTTCACTGTCATTTCTTGTTGTTTCTCCTCCTTCCTTCCTTAGCCTGATAGCCTGGTGGCAATATAAACACAAATGCAGTATAATGTGATCCTTTATTGACTACGTTTCGCCCACACAGTGGGCTTTTTCAAGTCACAAACAGAACTACCTGGGGTGGAAGGAACGCGAGTATTTATAGTCCGGCTGAGGTCAGGTGAAGAATGCTGCATCTGATGATGTACCGAGTGGGGTTGTAGAGTCTAAAAACTTGGGTAGCTTGGAAAGGAGATTGGATAAGCTACCCAAGTTTTTAGACTCTACAACCCCACTCGGTACATCATCAGATGCAGCATTCTTCACCTGACCTCAGCCGGACTATAAATACTCGCGTTCCTTCCACCCCAGGTAGTTCTGTTTGTGACTTGAAAAAGCCCACTGTGTGGGCGAAACGTAGTCAATAAAGGATCACATTATACTGCATTTGTGTTTATATTGCCATTGTGTCGGTATTTTATACCATTTATTTCCATCCTGATAGCCTGGTCCTTGACTGTTGTTTTCCTCCTGATGTGACTGTACAACAGTTTCGGGTCAGATTTGGCTTTCGCTGCTATGTCATTTTCATATTGTCTTTGGGCCTCCCTTCTTATCTGTGCATATTCGTTTCTGGCTCTACGACTGCTCTCCTTATTATCCTGGGTCCTTTGCCTTCTATATTTCTTCCATTCCCTAGCACACTTGGTTTTTGCCTTTGGGTTTTTGCCTTTGGGTAAACCATGGGCTCATCCTGGCTTTTTCATTATTCCTGTTACCCTTGGATACAAACCTCTCCTCAGCCTCCTTGCATTTTGTTGCTACATATTCCATCATCTCATTAACTGGCTTCCCTGCCAGTTCTCTGTCCCACTGAACCCTGTTCAGGAAGTTCCTCATTCCCGTTTAGTCCCCTTTCTTGTAGTTTGGCTTCATTCGTCCTGGCCTTCCTGCTTCTCCCTCCACTTGTAGCTCTACTGTGTATTCGAAGCTTAAAACCACATGGTCACTGGCCCCAAGGGGTCTTTCATATGTAATGTCCTCGATATCTGCACTGTGTGTGTACTCACCTAGTTAAGATTGCAGGGGTCGAGTCCAAGACCCTGTGTGTGTGTGTGTGTTTGTGTTTGTGTGTGTGTGTGTGTGTTTGTGTGTGTGTGTTTGTGTGTGTGCATGAGTGTGTGTGTGTGTATGAGTGTGTGTGCGTGTGTGAGTATGAGTTTGTGTATGAGTGTGTTTGTGTGTGTGTGTGTGTGTGTGTGTGTGTGTGTGTGTGTGTGTGTGTGTGTGTGTGTGTGTGTGTGTGTGCGTGTGTGTATGAGTTTGTGTATGTGTGTGTGTGTGTGTGTGTGTGTGACTCAACAGTCAATATTTGCACCAATAACTCATTACAGTTGTGATCGGGTGTGGAAGTGTGAATTGCTCATTACTCTATAATTTGTTCATGATTGTAGATGAATGGTTCTTGGGCACGACCTACTTCCACATTGAACAAATTTGACACCACCTATGACTACTGCACCTCTCCTGCCATATGGTTTATAAGCTGCTTCTCCGCTCATATGCCGTATTCTATTCAAGATTGAGGGACTGAACACATCGACTCAAGGTTGAGGGACTGATTACCTCATTCTCCTCCTGTTCTTCAAGATTCTCCTTTCTATGGACTGATGAAGCCACTGTGTGGCGAAACGTTTCCTCAATAAAGATACCCAAGAGTTGCACATGTGTCTAATTTATGTTCATGATTGTAGCCATGTATAAACGTAAGTAACCATTCTTACAGGATTCATTACCTTTGTAACTTGTGAGTTCATTACCTTTGTACCTAGTTCAGCTATCAAAACTTTGGGGGCCCAGTCCCTGGACCTATTACGTACCTCTGTAATCTGTAAATACCTTTGTAATTTGTCATGATTGTGACTAGACCTACCTGGAGTTCATAACCTTTGTAAATTGTGAGTTCATTACCTTTGTAAATTGTGAGTTCATTGCCTTTGTAAATTGTGAGTTCATTACCTCTGTAACTTGCTCAGCTATCTAAACTTTGGAGTCCAGTCCCTGGACCAATTATGTACCTCTGTAATCTTTTGACTACCGCCCACAGGATGGGTATGGGGTGCATATTAAACATATTAAACTAACTGTTGACACCACCTGTCTGGCTGAGTCAGCTGTCAGTCAGCCACCTGGCTCAGCTGACAGGGACTTCATACCTCCAGATGAAGCTAGTCTTGCTGGGGTGGTACACAACATGCAACTGCGAATAACAGTGCTGGAGAACCAACAATGGTGTTTGAAACAACAACTTGAGCACCACGAGGAAAAACTTACAGAGGTTGCAAATGAGTACATCAACCCACAGATAGTCAGCCATTATGAAAATGAGTGTGGTGATGATGAACAACCTGATGATTGCAGTGGTGTTAATAATTACAAAAATGATGAATCTGATAGTGGTGATGATGAACAACCTGATGATTGCAGTGGTGTTAATAATTACAAAAATGATGAATCTGATAGTGGTGTTTACAAACACAGTGAAGATGATAAGGGCAGTGAAGACCATCATGATAGTCAAATTGATGAGTGTAATGTATTGATAGATAATGAGTGTGGAGATGACCCGGTTGTTGATAATGGTGTATGTATCACTGGTCATAATGATGAGGGAAGTGGTACATGTGAGGATAGTGAAGAGTGTAATAAAAGCGGAGAGGTGAGTGCGAGGGATAGTGTCACCTTCCATACATTCACAGACAAAGAACGCCGTGACCTCTGTAAACAAAGACTCCCAAGAGGTCTCCATAGTGGAAGTGCACTTAAGAGACTCATGGATAAGGATAATACTGATGATATTGATATTGATTATGTCTGTTTGCTGTTTAGTAAGTTTTTTCATTTTGCTGAGAAATTGAATTCTATCCCTGGATTTGTATAATGGAACCAAACTCGTATAAACTATCTATTTTAAGTTGGAATATTGCGTCACTTAGGAAAAGATTTTCTGACCTTCATTATAAAGTAACCACTGAATCCATTGATATTGTGTGTCTACAAGAGTGCAGAGTCCCTGAAAAATCCCAACCCCCTAAATTGCCATCGTTTGTTGCATATAACCTCAAGTCTTTTACCTGGAGTTTACCTGGAGAGAGTTCCGGGGGTCAACGCCCCCGCGGCCCGGTCTGTGACCAGGCCTCCTGGTGGATCAGAGCCTGATCAACCAGGCTGTTGCTGCTGGCTGCACGCAAACCAACGTACGAGCCACAGCCCGGCTGATCAGGAACTGACTTTAGGTGCTTGTCCAGTGCCAGCTTGAAGACTGCCAGGGGTCTGTTGGTAATCCCCCTTATGTGTGCTGGGAGGCAGTTGAACAGTCTCGGGCCCCTGACACTTATTGTATGGTCTCTTAACGTGCTAGTGACACCCCTGCTTTTCATTGGGGGGATGGTGCATCGTCTGCCAAGTCTTTTGCTTTCGTAGTGAGTGATTTTCGTGTGCAAGTTCGGTACTAGTCCCTCTAGGATTTTCCAGGTGTATATAATCATGTATCTCTCCCTCCTGCGTTCCAGGGAATACAGGTTTAGGAACCTCAAGCGCTCCCAGTAATTGAGGTGTTTTATCTCCGTTATGCGCGCCGTGAAAGTTCTCTGTACATTTTCTAGGTCGGCAATTTCACCTGCCTTGAAAGGTGCTGTTAGTGTGCAGCAATATTCCAGCCTAGATAGAACAAGTGACCTGAAGAGTGTCATCATGGGCTTGGCCTCCCTAGTTTTGAAGGTTCTCATTATCCATCCTGTCATTTTTCTAGCAGATGCGATTGATACAATGTTATGGTCCTTGAAGGTGAGATCCTCCGACATGATCACTCCCAGGTCTTTGACGTTGGTGTTTCGCTCTATTTTGTGGCCAGAATTTGTTTTGTACTCTGATGAAGATTTAATTTCCTCATGTTTACCATATCTGAGTAATTGAAATTTCTCATCGTTGAACTTCATATTGTTTTCTGCAGCCCACTGAAAGATTTGGTTGATGTCCGCCTGGAGCCTTGCAGTGTCTGCAATGGAAGACACTGTCATGCAGATTCGGGTGTCATCTGCAAAGGAAGACACGGTGCTGTGGCTGACATCCTTGTCTATGTCGGATATGAGGATGAGGAACAAGATGGGAGCTAGTACTGTGCCTTGTGGAACAGAGCTTTTCACCGTAGCTGCCTCGGACTTTACTCTGTTGACGACTACTCTCTGTGTTCTGTTAGTGAGGAAATTATAGATCCATCGACCGACTTTTCCTGTTATTCCTTTAGCACGCATTTTGTGCGCTATTACGCCATGGTCACACTTGTCGAAGGCTTTTGCAAAGTCTGTATATATTACATCTGCATTCTTTTTGTCTTCTAGTGCATTTAGGACCTTGTCGTAGTGATCCAATAGTTGAGACAGACAGGAGCGACCTGTTCTAAACCCATGTTGCCCTGGGTTGTGTAACTGATGGGTTTCTAGATGGGTGGTGATCTTGCTTCTTAGGACCCTTTCAAAGATTTTTATGATATGGGATGTTAGTGCTATTGGTCTGTAGTTCTTTGCTGTTGCTTTACTGCCCCCTTTGTGGAGTGGGGCTATGTCTGTTGTTTTTAGTAACTGTGGGACGACCCCCGTGTCCATGCTCCCTCTCCATAGGATGGAAAAGGCTCGTGATAGGGGCTTCTTGCAGTTCTTGATGAACACAGAGTTCCATGAGTCTGGCCCTGGGGCAGAGTGCATGGGCATGTCATTTATCGCCTGTTCGAAGTCATTTGGCGTCAGGATAACATCGGATAGGCTTGTGTTAATCAAATTTTGTGGCTCTCTCATTAAAAATTCATTTTGATCTTCGACTCTCAGTCTGGTTAGCGGCTTGCTAAAAACTGAGTCATATTGGGACTTGAGTAGCTCACTCATTTCCTTGCTGTCATCTGTGTAGGACCCATATTGTTTAAGTAGGGGCCCAATACTGGACGTTGTTCTCGATTTTGATTTGGCATTGTGTTGTGATAGAAACACAGGCCTTATCTCTAGGCTTTATTGAACATAGAATCTTCATAGTACTTCTGCAACAACAAAATATAATGACTAGTACATCTAATAATGGCTTCTACAGGGATGGTGATGTCTTGCATATGTCAAGAGAAAAGTTATAACTACAGGCCACATATTTAAACTCACCATGTAATCTGCATCGCTGATAAATGGATAAAGTAGGAGAGAATCACACACCATGTGTTGGTGCCCATGACACACACCAAACTGTTGTTGTTGTTAAGGGCCCCTAGAGGTGGTGCAGTATTATCCTGCTGCTGCTCCCCACAGGACCAGTATCACTACAATCTCCCCCTTCTAAAATATCAGAGACAGTAATCTCCCAAACTGTTAGGTGGGCGACGTACACGTCCCGACCTTCGTAGCCCTTGAGCCTCTTCACCAGGTTCGATATTTTCCAGCGGGGTTTGATTAACTGCTGGAGCAGAATCCTCTATTTCCATAGGGGTAGTCTCAAGGGGCTTTCCAGGAGAAAACGAAGCATCTTTCACATCTATTGGTGTATCTTGAGATTCCACACTAATAGGGATTTCAACTGGGGCTAAATGTCTTGTAGATACTGTAGTCTCTTCACCATTTTGGTAGCGAATGTGGGCGTAATGTGGATTAGCTTGCAGGAGCTCTACCTCTTCCACTAAAGGATCCGTCTTGTTCATCCTACGGTGACTCTTCAGGAGAACGGGTCCAGGATGACATAACCAAGTGGGCACGGAGGCTCCCGTAGAGGAACGACGTGAATAGTTGAGGAGTCTTTCATGAGGGGTTGCATTAGTAGCTGTGCACAGCAGTGATCTAATAGAGTGAAGAGCATCAGGTAGGACAGTTTGCCAGTGTTGAACAGGTAGATTGCGCGACTTTAATGTCATTGTAACTGCCTTCCATATAGTACCATTGAACCGCTCCACTTGACCATTGCCTTGAGGGTTGTAGCTTGTTGTTCTGCTGCAGGCAATACCTTTGCTAGCCAAAAACTCCTGAAGTTCGTTACTCATGAACGAGGATCCCCTGTCTGAATGGATATAAGCTGGCATACCAAAAATAGAGAACAACTGTGAAAGACAACTAATAACAGTTGAAGCAGCCATATTTGCACAGGGGAATACAAAGGGAAACCTTGAATATTCATCTACTATGTTAAGGAAATACCTATTCTGATTTGTGCTTGGTAGAGGTCCTTTGAAATCTATATTCAATCTTTCGAAAGGCTGGGTGGATTTTATGAGATGAGTCTTCTCTGGCTGATGAAAGTTTGGCTTGCACTCTGCACATACTCTGCATGCTCTGATCACTTGTCGCACATCTTCCACTGAGTAGGGCATGTTCTTTGATTTGACAAAATGGTACAGGCGTGTAACTCCTGGGTGACACAAAGCCTTGTGGAGAGCTGAGAGTGATTGCAAATCATGACATGCTGCTCCACAGTGGGACCTAGAGAATGCATCAGGTGAGATGTTCTCTTGACCCGGTCGGTACAGAATATCAAAGTCATAACACGATAGTTCCATCCTCCAGCGTAATATCTTGTCATTCTTTATCCTACTTTTGTGCCTCTTGTCGAACATATACATCACGGACCGTTGGTCAGTCCTTATGGTGAAATGTCTACCAGTTAAATAATGCCTCCAGTGGCGAACTGCTTCTATGATGGCCTGGGCTTCCTTTTCTACAGCAGCATAACATTTCTCTGATCCTTGAAAAGTTCTCGAAAAGAAGGCTACTGGTCGTCCTGCCTGAGACAAGACTGCAGCAATGGCAATGTCAGATGCATCCGTTTCCACTTCGAATGGTAGGGACTCATCAATGGCTTGAACTACTGAGTTTTCAATGTCCTGTTTGAGAGTATGGTAAGCGGCTTCTGCTTCCTTTGTCACAGGAAATGTGGTAGCACTCAATGGGCGGACTTTACTTGAATAGTTGTAGATCCATTGTGAGTAATAAGCAAAGAGACCAAGAGTTCTTCGGAGTGACTTTTTGTCTTGAGGCATTGGAAGTTCCCGTAGAGGTCGTAGTCGTTCAGGGTCTGGGAATATTGAACCTCCTTCCACTACATAACCAAGGATGCTAAGCCTTTTAGTTGAAAAAGTGCACTTTTCCTCATTGTAACTGATATTTTTCTTCTTGGCGGCTTCCAAAAACTTATCAAGGTTTGCATCATGTTCCTCCTGGGTCTTGCCACAAATGGTAACATTATCTAAATACGCGTAGGTTCCCATGAGTTGCTCTTCCTGAATGAGTGAATCCATAATTCGTTGGAAGCAGGCTACCCCATTGGTGACTCCAAAAGGGACTCTGGTAAACTGATACAGGCCATCACTAGCCTGAAACGCTGTGTATGGTTTATCTTCATTCCTTATAGGGACTTGATGATAGGCACTCTGCAGATCAATTGTGCTAAACACGTAGTACTGAGCAATTTTGTTCACTGTATCGTCAATTCGAGGTAGAGGGTACCCATCAAGAAGTGTAAATTTGTTGATTGTCTCAGAGTAATCGATAGCCAGTCTCCGTTTCCTATAACCATCTTTAACAACAACAACCTGTGCACGCCAAGGGGAATCACTCGGTTCTATAATACCCTCCTTCAGCAGCCTCTGAGTTTCTTTCTCAATGAACATCCGATCCTCATAAGAATAGCGGCGTGACTTAGCTGATATAGGATGGCAATCCGCGGTAAGATTTGCAAACAGCTTTGGTGGGTCTACCCTTAAAGTGCTAAGTCCACAGACAACAAGAGGAGGCAGTTCACCTCCATATGTTAAGGTGACACTACCATGCAGCTTCTGAAAGTCCTGACCAAGGATAACATCAGAGCACAGTTGTGGCAGAATAGCTAAATGTACATCTTGATAATCCTTTCCATTAACTCTGAGATTTACCTTACAAAACCCTAAGGTCTGAATAGAGAGAGATGTTGATGCCATGGAAACGGTACCTGATGAGTGATGTAGAGTCAAGGAGAGCCGTTTAACTAAGTCAAGGTTGATGAAACTCTCTGAGCTGCCACTATCAATAAGACCATCTACTTCTGTTCCTTTGATGAATACTTTCACAACTGCCTTTGACAGTGAATTTGGAGTAGCCGCAGAAGTCACTGTTGCTAGAGTCGCATGATCACTGGAATGTGTGGAGGCACTAGCTCTTGTTGATGCATTAGCACGACATACTTTAGCAAAGTGACCTTTCTTGTGGCATTTATGGCACATTGCTTCACGAGCAGGACACTTTGGACGTGGATGTCTTGAAAAACCACAAAAGAAACACACCGTACCTGCTGCTGCTGTCACTGAGGCAGGTTCCCCAGTAACTTCATTGCAAGAGTCTTGGTCAGGAATTGCAGCACTTACCACTCGAGAAGGCTGAGTGGTACTGTATACTTCAGAATTCTTCTGGGCTGAATCTAGAGCTCTTGCCTGGTCAAAGGCAGCGGCTAAGTCGAGAGTTTTATTCTCCAATAAACGCTGCCTTATTATTGGTGATTGCAGGCCACTGATAAAAGCATCCCTGATGGACTCTTCACAATACTGAGCAGCTGTCACTGCTTGGAAGTGACAGTCCTTACCTAAAATTTTCAGTGCTTGAAAGTATTCCTCTAAGGACTCATCAATCTGCTGGCGGCGAGTTGCAAGGCGATAGCGTGCAAAGATTTCATTTGTAGGTTTAATATACTGAGACTTGAGGGTTTTGATAGCATCTTCGTAGGTATTACACTCAGAAATAGCCTCATATATCTTAGGTGACACAAAATTGATGAGCAGACTTAGTTTATCTAGATCTTCTTTAGGAAGGGCTCCCAAGAAGTTTTCGAAAGTCTTAAACCAGTGCTTCCATTCCTGAGCAGCCGTTGATAAGCTGGGGTCACAGTCTAGCCTCTCAGGTTTCAGTAAACGCTCCATGTTGTGATGTAGTCTAGCGCAGGATCACCACCAGGTAGCCCAGGATTCTATGTTCAATAAATTGTTGTGATAGAAACACAGGCCTTATCTCTAGGCTTTATTGAACATAGAATCTTCATAGTACTTCTGCAACAACAAAATATAATGACTAGTACATCTAATAATGGCTTCTACAGGGATGGTGATGTCTTGCATATGTCAAGAGAAAAGTTATAACTACAGGCCACATATTTAAACTCACCATGTAATCTGCATCGCTGATAAATGGATAAAGTAGGAGAGAATCACACACCATATGTTGGTGCCCATGACACACACCAAACTGTTGTTGTTGTTAAGGGCCCCTAGAGGTGGTGCAGTATTATCCTGCTGCTGCTCCCCACAGGACCAGTATCACTACAGGGGCCCAATACTGGGCGTTGTTCTCGATTTTGATTTGGCATAGGAGAAGAAATACTTTGGGTTTCTTTCGATTTCATTTATAGCTTTTAGTTCTTCCCGCGATTCCTGACTCCTAAAGGATTCTTTTAGCTTAAGTTCGATGCTTGCTATTTCTCTGACCAGTGTCTCCCTGCGCATTTCAGATATATTGACCTCTTTTAGCCGCTCTGTTATTCTTTTCCGTCGCCTGTAAAGGGAGCGCCTGTCTCTTTCTATTTTACATCTACTCCTCCTTTTTCTTAGAGGAATAAGCCTTGTGCATACATCGAGTGCCACCGAGTTAATCTGTTCTAGGCATAAGTTTGGGTCTGTGTTGCTTAGTATATCTTCCCAGCTTATATCGGTTAGGACTTGGTTTACTTGGTCCCACTTTATGTTTTTGTTATTGAAGTTGAATTTGGTGAATGCTCCCTCGTGACTAGTCTCATTTTGTCGGTCTGGGGCTCCACGCATACATGTCTGAACCTCAATTATGTTGTGATCTGAGTATATTGTTTTTGATATGGTGACATTTCTTATCAGATCATCATTGTTAGTGAAGATGAGGTCTAGTGTATTCTCCAGTCTAGTAGGCTCTATTATTTGCTGGTTTAAATTGAATTTTGTGCAGAGATTTAAAAGCTCGTGTGAGTGTGAGTTTTCATCAGAGCTGCCTCCTGGTGTTATTACTGCAACAATATTATTTGCTATATTCCTCCATTTTAGGTGCCTTAAGTTGAAATCCCCCAGGAGCAAGATGTTGGGTGCAGGAGCTGGAAGATTTTCCAGACAGTGGTCAATTTTTAACAGCTGTTCCTGGAATTGCTGGGATGTTGCATCCGGAGGCTTGTAGACTACCACAATGACTAGGTTTTGGTTCTCGACCTTTACTGCTAAAACTTCCACTACATCATTTGAGGCATTAAGCAGTTCTGTGCAAACAAGTGACTCTGCAATGTACAGGCCAACCCCCCCCTCTTTTGCCTGTTCACTCTGTCACATCTGTATAGGTTGTAACCTGGGATCCATATTTCGTTGTCCAAGTGATCCTTTATGTGGGTCTCAGTGAAAGCCGCGAACATTGCCTTTGCCTCTGCAAGCAGTCCACGGATGAAAGGTATTTTGTTGTTTGTTGCTGGCTTTAGACCCTGTATATTTGCAAAGAAGAATGTTATCGGACTGGTGGTATTGTTGGTACTGGGGGGGATTTTTTTTTTCCGGCATTAGTATCTGTATCTGTTGGTTTGGAGTGGAGGCCATCGACTGTGGTTCCACTCCAGGAATGACTGGATTTGGTGTACGATTTCTGCCATTTCCTGCCAGTTTTTTTTCCTTCCTGGCACTAAAAAGCCTCTCCCTCTTGAGTGGCTGTGGCTACCCAGGTTTTCCCATATCCTGGATGTTTTGTATCTTTTTGTCCCCTTTAGATGGTATGCCTGGCAATTTAAGTTATAGCACAGTCTTTCCTGTACTGAAGAGGTACACATTTCAGGGTGAAAAAGCTTACAGGAAGGGAGTTTGCATTTTCCTGTTGTCATATGGGCATGGCATTTTCTAGGGTGGTCATAGTTGCACTGTCCCATCTGTTTTTCCAGATTTCCCATGCCAGCAGATACCAAGTGCATAGTATGTGCACAGGCTTGGTTTCCGCTTGCCTTGGGTTTCTGTGACTGTATTCCCTGTTGGTGCATGTTTCCCTGTCTTACTTCTATCATCCCTAGCACCAACAATGGAGCTCCCACCAGTTGTTTTTGGTAATTTATCCTCACTATTGCTATTGGAGTCCTCTTGTTTGCTATTTCCTGCGGTATTTCTAGTTTGCAATATTGGTTTTATCTTATCTTTGACTACACTTGTTTCCCTACTATGGCTCCTGTCCCCTATGAGGTCATTTATATGTATTCCTTCCTGCGTATAATTCCCGACTACCTGGACAAAATCTCCAGCTTCACCATTACTGTCTCCCAGACAGACTCCAGCTTCACCATTACTGTCTCCCAGACTTCAGCTTCCATTTCTCCAGTCTCCCAGGACAGCACCTCCAGCTTCACCATTACTGTCTCCCAGGACAGCACCTCCAGCTTCACCATTACTGTCTCCCAGGACAGCACTATCAGCCCCACATTTACTGACTACCAGGACATCACCTCCAGCCTTACAGTTTGTGACTACATGGCCAGTATCAAGGGCAGTACCATTCAGCCCAGACTTTTTATGTTCCCATCTGTTGTAGAAAGCTTCCAGGTTTTCTATGAAAGCAGCTTTGATGTTGTCCTCTTTTAATACCCTTGTGATTTTAGTCCACAGATTTTCCTCATTTGGGCATACCCAAAAACACTTCTCTGTTTTAATACTGCTTGTAGCTAGTTCTGGGATATCTGCACACCCCTGGAATACTGAGGCTCTTTCAAACTGCCCTCGCTGCTGCCAGAGAGCGTATGACAGAGCTGCGGCAAACAGACTGGGAACAATTTGTCAATGGTCTCAATGCTCACACCCCACTTAGCCGGGCATGGAGGGACATAAATAGAATTAAGGGTAACAGAACTGGGCAGATCGCGCACCCTCATCCCTTGCATAGGGCAAATGAGTTAGTCAGTGCTTGGGCTGCTACATCTAGCTATGACAGTCTTCCCAGTACCACACAGGCAAAATTAATGGACAAATATGATGCAAGGGAGAGACTTGTTTGCTTTATGCTCCATGTGAAGGTTTACTCAGCCCTGTAACAACTTCAGACAGTATTACTAAGGCTGGCTCCTCCTCAGGAAAATTAATGAATAGAAAAAGAACAAAAACTGACAAACATAAACACTTTATTATTTAGAAAATATAAAATATAAAACACTTAAATATGAAATATTAATCCTACCTTAAAGAAAATGAAAAATTAAAAATATAAATGATATCTGAATTCAACACTAATATATATATATATATAAAACTTGGGTGTCTGGTGTTGGTGACACTGCGTGTTGTTGAAATCGTAGCCGTTGCCAATGATGGGGGGGTCGCAGGTGTTGATGACAGCCCACCGGCTCGTTCTTCACAGATTTTCCAGCCATCAATAATCCGTCCAGATGACAGGAAAGCAGGTTTTTTTCCACTGAAATGATGAGGGGTTATATCCTGCTACTTGCATACACAAACAGGTAAGTGGATCAGAAATTGGGACGCCTCAGAACGTTAGTCCGTCTCCTTCAATTTCTACTCGTTGATTAGCAGGTGACCCTCTCTGTCCTTTCAAGCTGTAAAGAGAGACAGATTACCCACTGCTTAAGAAATCACTCTCCATGATAAGTACAATACCTAAAAGATGTGGTGATTATTAAAACATTTCAACCTATCAAGACTGAAAGGACTAAGTTAATTGTTGGTCAAAAGTGAAGCTTTCAACCAATAAGTCCACTAAAATATGATCAGGCGTGTACTTACAGTAGTGTTGGGAGCTGTGAGTCGAGTGATTTACTGTTTGACCGGAGCCCCACACGTCACCTTTCAGGGAGGGGGAAGAGGGAGGGGAAGGGATAACGGGAGCTAGACTGACCCTACCTTAACAAGTAGCCGGCAATCAAACTATCACTTTCGGGGAGGGAAAAAAAGGGGGGGGGAATTGTGGGAGCTGGACTTACCCTACCTTAACAAGTAGCCGGCAATGAAACTATTGTTACTATACACTCCCTCGCTACTCCTATCTGTTGAACTTTTCCCTCACA
The DNA here is from genome assembly GCF_038502225.1 of Cherax quadricarinatus. Lineage (NCBI taxonomy): Eukaryota > Metazoa > Arthropoda > Malacostraca > Decapoda > Parastacidae > Cherax > Cherax quadricarinatus. Next base: position 1,227,693 of record NC_091327.1, read on the forward strand.
CAGTGAGACCCCCCAGTGGAAATGATGGGCATTAAAATCGCCAAGTAACAGAACTGGTGGCGGTAATGACGAAACAAGAAAGGCAATATCCGGGATAGATAATGCCTGAGAAGGAGAGAGATACAAAGATCAGAGTGTATACCACCTGTGTAAGTGGATACAGGCTGCTGTGTAATGCAGAGAAGTATGAACAAATAGCTGATGGTATGGAATATCAGTGTGTAGAAGAAGGGCACTTTCACTAAAGGTTCCGTCAGGAAAAGGATTCGAAGAACACAATAAATTATAGCCTGAGATGGGATAGATAACAGCAGTGTAATTTTGGTTCCTGTAAGCAAATACCAACAGGGGAAAACTGGGAGAGCAACATCTGAAGCTCACCCCGATTACCCCTGAAGCCGCGTATATTCCACTGTAAATAGGCCGTGATTGGCAACGATAAAGATACCAGAAATCCGCAGGTAAGGGTACCTATGGACTAGAAGGGTTAGAAAAGTCCAAATGTGGCAGCAGCGGAAAACGTTCAAGCAGCTAAGGAAAACAGGGCCCTGCGAAGAAAGGAGTTGCACAGATGGAGGAGAGGAAAGAGAAGGACCAGTGGGTGGATCAGTGTCCATTGATGGTTTGGTCTCTGCAATATATTCAGAGATTGCTTCAAGTGTTTCAGAATTCAAAGACGTCACATGGGAGACAATATTGGAGATGGAAGGAGGAGGATGAGTAAAGATTGGAACTGTAATGGACTATACCAAGGTAGGGGGGAAGCAAAAGGGTGTAGGGAAATGAAGATTGGGATGGGACAGAAGAAGCAGAAACCTGGGAGGTGGCAAAAGATTAAGAAATTTGGGAGGGGACAGGGGAGGAAGGCACAGTACTAGGAGAAGGGTGAACCTATACACTTGTAACATAGCCAGTGAGAGGAAGAACCAGGTACTGAGACCGAGAAGGTAAAATGAGGAGGTGGAAGAAGGGAAGGAGGGGTTAAAGGAGCTTTTTTTTTTTGGACTTCTGAGAAGTAGAGGGACGATTGGGAGGAGGTTTTGTAGGAGGTCATGTTGATACTGAGGCTTGTGACCTCTTCAAGGGGGCCTCCTTGGCATGGTGGAGAGGCTCTTGGTCTGAGGAATTAGACCTGTTGGTCTCCTTTCTCAGACCGAACCTAATTACCCCCCAATACCCCCTCCCTTATCCCATTCTCCCATTTTCTTTTCCTCCTCCTCCTCCCCACCCCTCCCTATTACCCTTCCTCTTTTTTTTTCCACAGGCACGCTAATTCCTGGTAAGGGGAAAGGGTACTGGGGTCCATCCCATTCAGTTGAGGTTCTTGGCAGTTGTGTAGTTTGCCGTGGAATCTGGATCGCCTGGGGATGTCCCAATCCCTCTCCAGTCTCCTGGGGAGTGGCTTTGGGTATCTTTCAGGCGATGGGTGTATCTCTAGAGGCTGCCTTTCGGATTACAGGGGTGGTGGCCAAAGGAGGTATGCTTTGTGGTGGATATCCGGTCACCTTCTCTTTTGTCCACCGAGGTAGCTTGGCAGATGTGAGGTTGCTATCCCGGATTGCTGGTTTACTGGCATGATGGGTAGGGTATGGCATGGGTTCCATGCTGCATCTGCACTAATTGCGGTGCTGAGGTCCTCTTGGGCATGGAGGGTGATTTCTGGCCCTCTCATTCCTCCCAGGAACTATCCCTCTCCAGTCCCCCCTTTTTTTGTTCTTTTTTTTATTTTTATTTTATTTTCTTATTTCTTTTTTTTTTCTTAAAAACAAAAAGAAAGAAATGACCTAACCATGGAAGCCCTAGCCCATGAACCTGCTACCCTCAGGCCCCTTCGTGACACCACACCCGGTTCTGACCCCGCCTCGTCTTTGGACCACTCTTCGGACACTCCTAATGCCTCTGTACCTCTTGCTGGTGCTGTTTTCTCACCCGCTTCAAGTACTGAGGTCTCAACTGACTCCTTAGATTTATCTGAACTCCACTCTCCTTTGACCATGCTTCCAGCCTCTCCCTCTACAGTGCGGGAATTTTTGAATCGCAGGCCCATTCCACGTCAGACCAACTCTAGTCCCACTCCTAAACACCAACGACAATTACCTGCTGATGATACTTCTCCACCTTCTCAGTTCATCTCAGAAAACATCAACATGTCCTGCACTCTCTTTCCATGCTCAGTTTCAGAATGCACAATAGAATAAAATCATCACTTTATGACCAACTTCCTCTATTCCCTATCTTTCTGACCATAGTATTGGCAAGGCACTCCTATGCCATGTTGGTAAAGATATTTCTTTTCATGCTCTTAAGAGCGGTATGTGCATCATCACTGTACAGAATGCTACCCAAGCTCATGATCTTTCTCTTCTTTCCCATATTGATACTATTCCTGTCACTATTGAAAAACATCATTCCCTCATTTCTTGTAGTGGTTCCATCATTCTGCCCCATACCATAGTTCAACAAAATTTCCAGACATGTGGCAATGACATTCTTGAACAGCTGGAACTCCAAGATCTCCCAATCCTCAAGGTAGACACTTATGTTCTTCCTGCCTGCGGGCAGAGACGATACCCTAGCAATGTGGCTCGTTTAACTTTTGACAGCCGTGAACATCCTCAGTTTATGTAGCAGGACATCAGTTACAAGTTCGAAAGGTCATCCCTACACCACAACAGTGTAGAAATTGCTGGCGATTTGGCCATCCAGCAAAATATTGCAGATCTATAGCTGAATGCCCAGTCTGTGGTGCTGATGACCATTCTAATACGTCTTGCAATTGACCTCCCTCTTGCCTTAATTGTCATGAGGCTCACCCTTCATACACTCGCCGTTGCCAAGTCTACTTAAATGAGCAGAAAATCTCTTACCTCAAAGAGGCAGAAGGTCTCCCTTATGCCATGGCAGTTTCTCATCTCCACCTCCAAGGGAGGCTACCTCCTGTTTCTTATTCCTATGTTTCTAAACGTCCCCCCACTTCTGGGGTCCCATCTTCTGCAGCCTCCTCTGTGGTTACCTCTCCCATAGTCACTCCTGTATCTAATTCTTTTGCTGTCTGGGGCTCAGACGTCCCTACTTCAATGCCTCAGTCTGTTTTTGCTTCTTCGTGTTCTCCCTCACAAGCCTCGGTATCGAGGAGATCACAACACCACCTCCCAATCATCCCTCTATTTCTCAGAAGTCAAAAAAAAGCTCCTTTAACCCCTCCTTCCCTTCTTCCACCTCCTACTTTTACCTTCCCTGTCTCTGTACCTGGTTCTTCTCCTCTCACTGGCTCTGTTACAAGTGTAGAGGTTCACACTCCTCCTCATTCTGTACCTTCCTCCCTTGTTCCTCCCCAAGTTTCTTCCTCTTCTGCAACCTCCCAGGTTTCTGCCTCTTCTGTCCCCTTCCACGCTTCTTCTCCGGTTCCCTCCACCCTCTCGCCCCCCCTACCTCGGAACAGTCCATTACAGTTCCAATCTTTACTCATCCTCCCCCTACCATCTACAACATTGTCTCCTATATGACGTCTTTGAATTCCAAAACACTTGAAGCAATCTCTGAATATATTGCAGAGACCAAACCATCAATGGGCACTGATCCACCCTCTGTTCCTTCTCTCTCCTATCCTCCATCTGTGCAACTCCTTTCTTCGCAGTGCACCATTCAATCGCTGCTTGAACGTTTTCCGCTGCCACCGCGGATTTCAGGTATCTTTATCGTTGCCAATCATGGTCTATTTACAGTGGAATATACACGGCCTCAGTGGTAATCGGGGTGAGCTTCAGATGTTACTCTCCCAGTTTTCCACTGTTGGTGTTTACTTACAGGAACCAAAATTACACTCTGTTATCCATCCCATCTCAGGCTATAATTTATTGTATTCTTCATATCCTTTTCCTGATGGGACCTTTAATGAAGGTGCCCTTCTTCTAAACATTGATATTGAGTACCATCAGCTATTTGTTCGTACTTTGCTGCATTACACAGCAGCCCGTATCCACTTGCATAGGTGGTATACCCTCTGTTCTTTATATCTGTCTCCTTCTCGGGCATTATCTATCCCGGATATTGCCTTTCTTGTTTCATCATTACCGCCACCGCTTCTCTTACTTGGTGATTTTAATGCCTATCATTTCCTCTGGGGGGTCTCACTGTGATTCCCGTGGCATTCAGATAGAGGCTTTACTTGCTACCCACCTCCTCCATGTTTTAAATACAGGTACTCACATCCATTTTGATCCTCGGACTCACACTCTCTCTTGCATCAATCTCTCAGTCTGCTCTTCCTCCGCCGCATTAGACTTCACCTGGTCTGTTCTCCCAGATTTACATGACAGCGATCATTTCCCAATCATTCTTACTTCCCGTTCATATTCACCACCTCTTCGTATCCCACGCTGGCAATTTGATCAGGCAAATTGGAACCTTTACTCACAACTATTTTCAGTGAGGTTCCTTCTTCGTCCTCCATTGATGAGCTTTCACACCTCTTCTCGTCCTACGTTTTAACCACAGCTTCTCATTCTATACCCCAAATTTTGGGCAGGCATTCTCAGAAATGCGTGCCTTGGTGGTCTCCTGCTTGTGCTCGTGCAGTATATTTGAAACGCGCTGCGTGGGGCAGGTACCGGTACAATAGAACCATACAGAGACTTCTTGATTTTAAGCAGAAGCGTGCGACCGCTCGCTGTGTCATCCGTGACGCTAAACGCACTTGCTGGTGAGATTATGTCTCCACCATCACCTCTGCTTCCTCTATAAGTGAGGTCTGGAAAAAAGTACGAAAACTGAGTGATAAATATTCTCCTGATCCGGCTCCTGTTCTGCGGGTTGCCGGTGTTGATATAGCAAACCCACTAGATGTTGTCAATGAAACTGGCAATCATCTGGTCCATATTTCTCAGGGGCTCCATCTATGCCCCTCGTTTCTTTCCTCAAAGTCTGCCAGAGAGTTAGAACCTTTGGACTTTTCTTCTCTCAGAGAAGAACAGTATAATGTGCCTTTTACACTTCAAGAACTGGAGGCAACACTCTCAGCTTGCCGATCATCGGCAGCTGGGCCCGACGACATTCATATTCGTATGCTACATTTACATCAGTCAGCATTGCAGTCCTATTATGCCTTTTCAATCTTATTTGGTCACAAGGAGTTCTTCCACAGCTGTGGAAATCTGCCATTGTTCTCCCTTTCCACAAACCGGGTACTACGGGACATGAAGCCTCCCACTATCGTCCCATTGCTCTTACCAGTGCAGTTTGGAAAGTGATGGAACGCCTGGTAAATAGATGTTTAGTGTAGTATTTAGACACACAACAGTCCCTCCACTCGTCAATATGGCTTTCGTAAGGGCCGTTCTACCATAGACCCCTTACTACACTTGGATACATATGTTCGTAATGCCTTTGCGAATAACCAGTCAGTTATTGCCATATTTTTTGACCTTGAGAAGGCATATGACACAACTTGGAGTATAATATTTTGGCCTTTCCAATTTTCTGTAGTAATTACATGTTATCTAGACTTGTACTGTGACAAATTAACTGAAGTGTTGTTGATAGACATTGATGTGTATGGATAAATGTTTGTTTTCACCTCTAAATGTTAAGGGAGGTACCTGATAGGGTTACTTGACCAGTAAAGATGCATGGACCAGTAAAGACGCATTTTTGGTAAAAATACTATAAAGAAAAACCTAAAAATGCAAACTGACTTCCGTTTGTAGGTTTTAAAAGCACTTTGTCCTGTCTTTAAGTCTTTATCATTTCAATAACAGATCTCAATTGATTGATGTTCTACATCACTTCCGTCGCAAATGCTTAGTTTTCAAGTTGCGGCGGAAGTGATGTAGAATATCAATTAATTTACTACATATTTCCCCAGAAACACAGAAGCTACATCAGAAAATCGTTGATTGGGTGAAACTGAAAATTGTCCCTGCATTCTTTAATTCTTATGTCCTTATCTATGGTGGTAGGCCATATATCATGCAAAACATAATGATTAGTTTAGTTATGAAAATGGTAATATAAATACCATTGTGCATTGTTCTTGGACTCAGTATGATTTCTGTTTAAGTAAATTGGAGATCAAGGAGGATGAATTAGTAAAATATTCGTAGCCCAAATCACTAACCTAATCTATGGTAAAAGTTCTGTATATGACTCCTTTCTGGTAACATTTTGAATTTTTAGATGCGCAGCCAGAGGAAAGGGGGCTACAAGGGCCATATCCCCCCAATTGACAGAAAAAAAAATTAATAATAATTAAAAAATTAATAATAATTGATAATGAAAAATTTGTATTTGCATGATTACAGACAGTGATACATTCTCATTATGGCATCTCGTGAACGTGATGTTGGACGTTCTTATGCGAGTGGGTCACAGAAAAGAAAGAAGAAAATTCAAGAAGAAGAACAGAAAAAGAAAGATTTAGGAAGCTGCAGAAAGATCACAGACATGCTCACGAAAACAGTTTCTGATGTTACCAGTACAGTTGAATCTGCAGATACGTCAGATCATACAGGAAGCCCTCCCTCCATTATTTCTCAGCCAGCATCTACTTCTTTTGTGTCTCCTCTCAATGTCTCAACGGACATTTCATCCACAAGATTTGTCTTAAAATTATTATTATTATTATTATAATCAAGGGGAAACACTTAACCCGAAGGGTTATACAGCGCTTTGTCTTAAAAGATCCTGCCTCATGGCCAAATGTAATCCCAGATTCTCTACGTAATGCTTTCATTGCAGAAAACTTCAGTCAAACTCTGAACATTGACTTTAGGAAATCAGCAAGGATTTATGATGATGGAAGTCGTCGTTGTTTAAAGTCATCTATGTTTTATAGGAAGCTTGCAAATTCAGAAACTGTGAAAAGATCATGGATGGTATACTCTGAAAGCTCAGGAAAAGTGTACTGTTCAGTATGCAAGCTATTTTCTACCAAAGAAAATACCTTCACACAGGGGTTCAATGACTGGAAAAATTCCAAGCGTTTCGAGGAACATGAAAACAGCACCACTCACAGGAGCTGCATTTTAGCCAGTGTATTTCGTGCACAGAAAAAAGGCTTATTGGATTCTCATTTGGAAAATCAAACTGAAAAAGACCGCACTTATTGGAGAAAAGTTATAGAAAGAGTTGTTGCTGTTGTAAAATTCTTAGCTCTAAGAGGACTTGCTTTCCGTGGAGAAAATGAGGTTTTTGGTTCGGAAAACAATGGCAATTTCCTAGGGATCATAGAACTGTTAGCACAATTCAATCCATTCTTAGAAAATCATGTGTCACGCCTTGGGAATGCAGGAAGAGGCACTGTATCTTACATGTCATCTACTATATGCAATGAATTTATTGAACTGATGACTAAGAAGGTCCTCAATAACATCATAGCAGCTGTGAAAACTGCAAAATACTTTGCAATAAGTGTAGATTCAACACCAGATATTTCACATACAGATCAATTGACATTCATTGTTCGCTTTGTCGACTCCAGTGGTAAGCCTGTAGAGCGCTTTATAAAATTCATTCCTCTTTCAGGCCATGATGGAGAAACAATGATGAATGTAGTACTGGATACTCTGCTTGAACATGATCTCTCTATTATGGATTGCCGTGGCCAGAGCTACGACAATGCAAGTAACATGTCGGGTAAATATAATGGATTGCAAACCCGTATCAAGCAAATCAACCCACTAGCTGAATATGTGCCCAGCTCAGCACATTCTCTTAATCTTGTTGGGTCATGTGCTGCGGAGTGTTCTGTCGCTGCAGTTTCATTTTTTGGACTTTTACAAGCACTATTTAATATTTTCTCTGCTTCAACGCTTCGGTGGAGTATACTCAAGTCAACCATTCATGGAGTTGTCATCAAATCATTATCAACAACAAGGTGGTCAGCGCAGCATGATGCAACACATGCTTTGAAAGACAGCTTTGCTGAAATACGTTCTGCTTTGATCCAAATAGCAGAGGATGAAGACCAGACAGCAACTACAGGAAGCGAAGCAGACAGCTTAGCATCAAAATTGGAAGATTTTGAATTGGCCTTACTCTGTGTGCTTTGGGATTGTATACTGGAACGGTTAAATGCCACGAACAAGACACTTCAGAAAATTGAAATTGAAATGGCTTAGTGGAATTTGTAAGCTCACTTCGCAATGATGAAGCTTTTGAAATGTTTGAAGAGAAAGCTAAACTGCTGGTGAAAGACTACAGTTACCGGGCTGATCATCAGCGGTCAAGGAAGAGGAAACGCAATTTTGAAGAGCCAGACAATGAAATTGTGTTGCTACCAAGGCAGAAATGTAAGACAGCTACATACTTCGTCATTCTGGATTCACTGATTACAGAATTGGTGAAAAGAAAAGAAATCTACCAGAATCTCAATGACAAGTTTGGATTTCTGTTCAAAATTACTACTATGCTAGATGCAGAATTGAGAGAAGCTGCATTAAATTTGCAACAACACCTTTCAGCAGATGTTCAGGACACATTTGTTGAAGAAATAGTTCATTTTTCTGGGTATATGAATCAGATTAAAGCTCCACCTGAAAAATGTGTGCCCTCAGCTGCTTTGAAACATTTAAGAAATGCAGGTATCTCAGAAACCTTCCCTAATGTTGACATAGTGTATCGCCTTTACCTAACACTTCCAGCTACTAACTGTGAAGGAGAACGTTCATTTTCTGTTTTGAAAAGAGTGAAAAACCAGCTCCGTTCAACAATGAGCCAAGACAAATTGTGTAACCTAGCCTTGTTGACCATTGAGTCTGATCTAACAAGAAATATTGATTTTCAGAATATAATTGATGATTTTGCCAATATGAAATCCAGAAAAAAGTTTATTTAAGAAGTGCCTGTGAATATAAACAATTCTTTACTTTCTTGAGTTTATATGATTTGATAGTCTTATGTATGATGCAATGATAACAATAATGGTCAGTGATTTATAAAGGGAATAATAGTGCTGTAGTGGTTATACTGAATATAATAGGTACATGATGTCACTACTTTAATAGCCTAATCTAGTAATACTATGCTGTCTTGAGTTTATTCTCTTTAAAATGCATGATTTAACAAGATAGTTATTATGGCTGTTGGTAAATGGATTTGGTTGTCTTGATGTACTTTCCCTATTAAATTTAATCTAAATAGCCAGAATGTATTTAATTAGACCTTAAACAGGCTCACACCGACCCCCCCACCCCCAAGCTGGAAGGGGTCACTTCACTTACCCGTAACTCAAAGGGGCCCCGCCAATCTGAATAGCCTAGGGCCCGGAGACTTCTTAATCCGGCCCTGGCTGCAATAGCTACCCACCATCACACCCATTGGCAACAACGTTGGTCTACTCTGCTCGGTAACAAACTTCAATCTATTAAACCGAGTATAGGTTACTGGCCGTCTTCTTGTCACCAGTGTTGAGGTTGGGAGACTACTCTCTCCCGTCTTTGCACTGGCCATACTCGTCTTACTCATGGATATCTCATGGAGAGGCACCCTGCTCCTCTCTGTGAGAATTGTCAGGTTCCATTATCAGTCAGCCACATTCTGTTAGACTGCCCACTTTATCAACGAGCATGCAGAATTTACCTCCGTCGTCACCTTCGCTCCGCTGCTCTCTCTTTACCTTCCCTTCTCGCTGATGGACCCACCTTTTATCTGGACTCTCTAATTGGCTTTTTGACACCAACTGACTTCACAAACTGATACCTTCATCTTTTTCTACCTCAATCTCTTGCTACCCTCTATCCCTGCACTACCCCCTGCCCTGCTGTTTTCTGTAACCTACTGATCATCCCTCCCCCCTTCTGCCACCCAATACCCTTGCTTCCTTCCCTACCCTGCAGCGCTGTATAGCCCTTGTGGCTTAACGCTTCTTTTTGATTATAATAATAATGAGGCTTGTGAGGGAGAACATGAAGAAGTGAGAACAGACTGAGGTGTTGAAATAGGGACGTCTGAGCCCAGGACAGGAAAAGAATTAGATACAGGAGTGACTATGGGAGGGCTAACCACAAAGGAGGTTGCAGATGAGACTCCAGAAGTGGGGGGACGTTTTGAAACATGAGAATAAGATACACGGGGTAGTCTCCCTTGGAGGCGGAGATGAGAAACTGCCTCTTTGAGGTAACGGATTTTCCGCTCATTTAAGTAGACCTGGCAACGGCGAGAGTACGAAGGGTGAGCCTCATAACAATTAAGGCAAGAGGGAGGTCAATTGCAAGACGTATTAGAATGGTGATTGGCACCACAGACTGGGAATTCAGCTATAGATCTGCAATATTTCACTGGACAGCCAAATCTCCAGCAATTTCTACACTGTTGCAGTGTAGGGATCACCTTTCGAACTTGTAACCAATGTCCTGCTACATAAACTGAGGATGGGAGTTCACGGCTGTCAAAAGTTAAACGAGCCACATTCCTGCGGGCAGGAAGAACACAAATGTCTACCTTGAGAATTGGGAGATCTTGGAGTTCCAGCTGTTCGAGAATGTCATTGTCACATGTCTGGAAATTCTGTTGGAGTATGGCATGGGGCGGAATAACTGTACCACTACAAGAATTGAGGAATGATGTTTTTCGATAGTGGAAGGGATAGTATCGATATGTGAAAGAAGAGAAAGATCATGAGCTTGGGTAGAATTCTGGACTGTGATTATGCGCGTACCACTCTTAAGAGCATGAAAGAAAATATCTCTACCATCATGGTGTAGGAGCCCTTTGCTAATACTATGGTCGGAAAGATGGGCAGTAGAAGAAGTCGGTCTTAAAGTAAAGAATATAGTAAATTGTGTGGTTCGAAACTGAGTGTAAGACAAGTTGGTCTTTTCTGAGTAGAATGGGAAGGAAATGAAGTAACATCATCACGAGATTGTCATTGGCATTTAGAAGTGGGACCAGAGTTGGTCCGACGTGGGATTACCTGGAGTTTACCTGGAGAGAGTTTCGGGGGTCAACGCCCCCGCGGCCCGGTCTGTGACCAGGCCTCCTGGTGGATCAGCGCCTGATCAACCAGGCTGTTGCTTCTGGCTGCACGCAAACCAACGTACGAGCCACAGCCCGGCTGATCAGGAACTGACTTTAGGTGCTTGTCCAGTGCCAGCTTGAAGACTGCCAGGGGTCTGTTGGTAATCCCCCTTATGTGTGCTGGGAGGCAGTTGAACAGTCTCGGGCCCCTGACACTTATTGTATGGTCTCTTAACGTGCTAGTGACACCCCTGCTTTTCATTGGGGGGATGGTGCATCGTCTGCCAAGTCTTTTGCTCTCGTAGTGAGTGATTTTCGTGTGCAAGTTCGGTACTAGTCCCTCTAGGATTTTCCAGGTGTATATAATCATGTATCTCTCCCTCCTGCGTTCCAGGGAATACAGGTTTAGAAACCTCAAGCGCTCCCAGTAATTGAGGTGTTTTATCTCCGTTATGCGCGCCGTGAAAGTTCTCTGTACATTTTCTAGGTCGGCAATTTCACCTGCCTTGAAAGGTGCTGTTAGAGTGCAGCAATATTCCAGCCTAGATAGAACAAGTGACCTGAAGAGTGTCATCATGGGCTTGGCCTCCCTAGTTTTGAAGGTTCTCATTATCCATCCTGTCATTTTTCTAGCAGATGCGATTGATACAATGTTATGGTCCTTGAAGGTGAGATCCTCCGACATAATCACTCCCAGGTCTTTGACGTTGGTGTTTCGCTCTATTTTGTGGCCAGAATTTGTTTTGTACTCTGATGAAGATTTAATTTCCTCATGTTTACCATATCTGAGTAATTGAAATTTCTCATCGTTGAACTTCATATTGTTTTCTGCAGCCCACTGAAAGATTTGGTTGATGTCCGCCTGGAGCCTTGCAGTGTCTGCAATGGAAGACACTGTCATGCAGATTCGGGTGTCATCTGCAAAGGAAGACACGGTGCTGTGGCTGACATCCTTGTCTATGTCGGATATGAGGATGAGGAACAAGATGGGAGCTAGTACTGTGCCTTGTGGAACAGAGCTTTTCACCGTAGCTGCCTCGGACTTTACTCTGTTGACGACTACTCTCTGTGTTCTGTTAGTGAGGAAATTATAGATCCATCGACCGACTTTTCCTGTTATTCCTTTAGCGCGCATTTTGTGCGCTATTACGCCATGGTCACACTTGTTGAAGGCTTTTGCAAAGTCTGTATATATTACATCTGCATTCTTTTTGTCTTCTAGTGCATTTAGGACCTTGTCGTAGTGATCCAGTAGTTGAGACAGACAGGAGCGACCTGTTCTAAACCCATGTTGCCCTGGGTTGTGTAACTGATGGGTTTCTAGATGGGTGGTGATCTTGCTTCTTAGGACCCTTTCAAAGATTTTTATGATATGGGATGTTAGTGCTATTGGTCTGTAGTTCTTTGCTGTTGCTTTACTGCCCCCTTTGTGGAGTGGGGCTATGTCTGTTGTTTTTAGTAACTGAGGGACGATCCCCGTGTCCATGCTCCCTCTCCATAGGATGGAAAAGGCTCGTGATAGGGGCTTCTTGCAGTTCTTGATGAACACAGAGTTCCATGAGTCTGGCCCTGGGGCAGAGTGCATGGGCATGTCATTTATCGCCTGTTCGAAGTCATTTGGCGTCAGGATAACATCGGATAGGCTTGTGTTAATCAAATTTTGTGGCTCTCTCATAAAAAATTCATTTTGATCTTCGACTCTCAGTCTGGTTAGCGGCTTGCTAAAAACTGAGTCATATTGGGACTTGAGTAGCTCACTCATTTCCTTGCTGTCATCTGTGTAGGACCCATCTTGTTTAAGTAGGGGCCCAATACTGGGCGTTGTTCTCGATTTTGATTTGGCATAGGAGAAGAAATGCTTTTAGTTCTTCCCGCGATTCCTGACTCCTAAAGGATTCTTTTAGCTTAAGTTTGATGCTTGCTATTTCTCTGACCAGTGTCTCCCTGCGCATTTCAGATATATTGACCTCTTTTAGCCGCTCTGTTATTCTTTTCCGTCGCCTGTAAAGGGAGCGCCTGTCTCTTTCTATTTTACATCTACTCCTCCTTTTTCTTAGAGGAATAAGCCTTGTGCATACATCGAGTGCCACCGAGTTAATCTGTTCTAGGCATAAGTTTGGGTCTGTGTTGCTTAGTATATCTTCCCAGCTTATATCGGTTAGGACTTGGTTTACTTGGTCCCACTTTATGTTTTTGTTATTGAAGTTGAATTTGGTGAATGCTCCCTCGTGACTAGTCTCATTTTGTCGGTCTGGGGCTCCTCGCATACATGTCTCAACCTCAATTATGTTGTGATCTGAGTATATTGTTTTTGATATGGTGACATTTCTTATCAGATCATCATTGTTAGTGAATATGAGGTCTAGTGTATTCTCCAGTCTAGTAGGCTCTATTATTTGCTGGTTTAAATTGAATTTTGTGCAGAGATTTAAAAGCTCGTGTGAGTGTGAGTTTTCATCAGAGCTGCCTCCTGGTGTTATTACTGCAACAATATTATTTGCTATATTCCTCCATTTTAGGTGCCTTAAGTTGAAATCCCCGAGGAGCAAGATGTTGGGTGCAGGAGCTGGAAGATTTTCCAGACAGTGGTCAATTTTTAACAGCTGTTCCTGGAATTGCTGGGATGTTGCATCCGGAGGCTTGTAGACTACCACAATGACTAGGTTTTGGTTCTCGACCTTTACTGCTAAAACTTCCACTACGTCATTTGAGGCATTAAGCAGTTCTGTGCAAACAAGTGACTCTGCAATGTACAGGCCAACCCCCCCCCCCCTTTTGCCTGTTCACTCTGTCACATCTGTATAGGTTGTAACCTGGGATCCATATTTCATTGTCCAAGTGATCCTTTATGTGGGTCTCAGTGAAAGCCGCGAACATTGCCTTTGCCTCTGCAAGCAGTCCACGGATGAAAGGTATTTTGTTGTTTGTTGCTGGCTTTAGACCCTGTATATTTGCAAAGAAGAATGTTATCGGACTGGTGGTATTGTTGGTACTGGGGGGGGATTTTTTTCCGGCATTAGTATCTGTATCTGTTGGTTTGGAGTGGAGGCCATCGACTGTGGTTCCACTCCAGGAATGACTGGATTTGGTGTACGATTTCTGCCATTTCCTGCCAGTTTTTTTTCCTTCCTGGCACTAAAAAAACCTCTCCCTCTTGAGTGGCTGTGGCTACCCAGGTTTTCCCATGGCCTGGATGTTTTGTATCTTTTTGTCCCCTTTAGATGGTATGCCTGGCAATTTAAGTTATAGCACAGTCTTTCCTGTACTGAAGAGGTACACATTTCAGGGTGAAAAAGCTTACAGGAAGGGAGTTTGCATTTTCCTGTTGTCATATGGGCATGGCATTTTCTAGGGTGGTCATAGTTGCACGTCCCATCTGTTTTTCCAGATTTCCCATGCCAGCAGATACCAAGTGCATAGTATGTGCACAGGCTTGGTTTCCGCTTGCCTTGGGTTTCTGTGACTGTATTCCCTGTTGGTGCATGTTTCCCTGTCTTACTTCTATCCTCCCTAGCACCAACAATGGAGCTCCCACCAGTTGTTTTTGGTAATTTATCCTCACTATTGCTATTGGATGGACTGGCGATTTGAAAATCTCTGCACTGTAGAGGGAGAGGCCGAAAGCATAGTCAAAGGAGAGCGGAGGTCAGACAAATTTAAGGAGTCAGTCGAAACTCGAGCACCTGAAGCAGGTGATGAAACAGCACCATCAAGAGGTACAGGGGTCTTAGGAGTATCCAAAGAGTGGCCAAAATATGAGGCGAGGTCAGAACAGGGTGCAGTAACAATAAGGGGCCCGGCAGTAGTGGGGTCATGGATTTGGGACTCCATGGTTAGGTTACTTTTCTTTTTGTTTTTAAGAAAAAAAGAAAAGAAAAGAAAAGAAAAAAAGAAAAAAGGGGGGGACCAGGGAGGGATAGTTCCTAGGAGGAATGAAAGGGCCAGAAATCTCCCTCAGCGCCCAAGAGGACCTCAGCACCGAAAGTAGTGCAAATTCAGCAAGGAACCCATGCCAAATTCTACCCTTCATGCCAGTAAACCAGCAATCCAGGATAGCAACCTCACATCTGCCGAGCTACCTCGGTGGACAAAAGAGAGGGCAGCCGGATATCCACCACAAAGCATACCTCCTTCGGCCACCACCCCCAGAATCTGAAAGGTGGCTTCAAGAGATACAACCGCCACCTGAAAGACACCCAAAACCACCCTGCGGGATACCAGAGAGGGATCGGGACATCCCCAGGTGATCCAGATTCCACGGCAAATTACGTAACTGCCAAGAACCTCAACAGACTGGGATGGACCCCGGTACCCTTTTCCCTACCTAGGAACTAGCATGCCTGTGGGAAAAATCCAAAAGGCCAAAAAGAGGAAGGGCAAAAGGGAGGGGTGGGGAGGAGGAGGAGTTTACCTGGAGAGAGTTCCGGGGGTCAACGCCCCCGCGGCCCGGTCTGTGACCAGGCCTCCTGGTGGATCAGAGCCTGATCAACCAGGCTGTTGCTGCTGGCTGCACGCAAACCAACGTACGAGCCACAGCCCGGCTGATCAGGAACTGACTTTATGTGCTTGTCCAGTGCCAGCTTGAAGACTGCCAGGGGTCTGTTGGTAATCCCCCTTATGTGTGCTGGGAGGCAGTTGAACAGTCTCGGGCCCCTGACACTTATTGTATGGTCTCTTAACGTGCTAGTGACACCCCTGCTTTTCATTGGGGGGATGGTGCATCGTCTGCCAAGTCTTTTGCTTTCGTAGTGAGTGATTTTCGTGTGCAAGTTCGGTACTAGTCCCTCTAGGATTTTCCAGGTGTATATAATCATGTATCTCTCCCTCCTGCGTTCCAGGGAATACAGGTTTAGGAACCTCAAGCGCTCCCAGTAATTGAGGTGTTTTATCTCCGTTATGCACGTCGTGAAAGTTCATTGTACATTTTCTAGGTCGGCAATTTCACCTGCCTTGAAAGGTGCTGTTAGTGTGCAGCAATATTCCAGCCTAGATAGAACAAGTGACCTGAAGAGTGTCATCATGGGCTTGTCCTCCCTAGTTTTGAAGGTTCTCATTATCCATCCTGTCATTTTTCTAGCAGATGCGATTGATACAATGTTATGGTCCTTGAAGGTGAGATCCTCCGACATGATCACTCCCAGGTCTTTGACGTTGGTGTTTCGCTCTATTTTGTGGCCAGAATTAGTTTTGTACTCTGATGAAGATTTAATTTCCTCATGTTTACCATATCTGAGTAATTGAAATTTCTCATCGTTGAACTTCATATTGTTTTCTGCAGCCCACTGAAAGATTTGGTTGATGTCCGCCTGGAGCCTTGCTGTGTCTACAATGGAAGACACTGTCATGCAGATTCGGGTGTCATCTGCAAAGGAAGATACAGTGCTGTGGCTGACATCCTTGTCTATGTCGGATATGAGGATGAGGAACAAGATGGGAGCGAGTACTGTGCCTTGTGGAACAGAGCTTTTCACCGTAGCTGCCTCGGACTTTACTCTGTTGACGACTACTCTCTGTGTTCTGTTAGTGAGGAAATTATAGATCCAACGACCGACTTTTCCTGTTATTCCTTTAGCACGCATTTTGTGCGCTGTTACGTCATGGTCACACTTGTCGAAGGCTTTTGCAAAGTCTGTATATATTACATCTGCATTCTTTTTGTCTTCTAGTGCATTTAGGACCTTGTCGTAGTGATCCAATAGTTGAGACAGTCAGGAGCGACCTGTTCTAAACCCATGTTGCCCTGGGTTGTGTAACTGATGGGTTTCTAGATGGGTGGTGATCTTGCTTCTTAGGACCCTTTCAAAGATTTTTATGATATGGGATGTTAGTGCTATTGGTCCGTAGTTCTTTGCTGTTGCTTTACTGCCCCCTTTGTGGAGTGGGGCTATGTCTGTTGTTTTTAGTAACTGTGGGACGACCCCCGTGTCCATGCTCCCTCTCCATAGGATGGAAAAGGCTCGTGATAGGGGCTTCTTGCAGTTCTTGATGAACACAGAGTTCCATGAGTCTGGCCCTGGGGCAGAGTGCATGGGCATGTCATTTATCGCCTGTTCGAAGTCATTTGGCGTCAGGATAACATCGGATAGGCTTGTGTTAATCAAATTTTGTGGCTCTCTCATAAAAAATTCATTTTGATCTTCGACTATCAGTCTGGTTAGCGGCTTGCTAAAAACTGAGTCATATTGGAACTTGAGTAGCTCACTCATTTCCTTGCTGTCATCTGTGTAGGACCCATATTGTTTAAGTAGGGGCCCAATACTGGACGTTGTTCTCGATTTTGATTTGGCATAGGAGAAGAAATACTTTGGGTTTCTTTCGATTTCATTTATGGCTTTTAGTTCTTCCCGCGATTCCTGACTCCTTAAGGATTCTTTTAGCTTAAGTTCGATGCTTGCTATTTCTCTGACCAGTGTCTCCCTACGCATTTCAGATACATTGACCTCTTTTAGCCGCTCTGTTATTCTTTTCCGTCGCCTGTAAAGGGAGAGCCTGTCTCTTTCTATTTTACATCTACTCCTCCTTTTTCTTAGAGGAATAAGCCTTGTGCATACATCGAGTGCCACCGAGTTAATCTGTTCTAGGCATAAGTTGGGGTCTGTGTTGCTTAGTATATCTTCCCAGCTTATATCGGTTAGGACTTGGTTTACTTGGTCCCACTTTATGTTTTTGTTATTGAAATTGAATTTGGTGAATGCTCCCTCGTGGCTAGTCTCATTATGTCGGTCTGGGGCTCCACGCATACATGTCTGAACCTCAGTTATGTTGTGATCTGAGTATATTGTTTTTGATATGGTGACATTTCTTATCAGATCATAATTGTTAGTGAAGATGAGGACTAGTGTATTCTCCAGTCTAGTAGGCTCTATTATTTCCTGGTTTAAATTGAATTTTGTGCAGAGATTTAAAAGCTCGTGTGAGTGTGAGTTTTCATCACAGCTGCCTCCTGGTGTTATTACTGCAACAATATTATTTGCTATATTCCTCCATTTTAGGTGCCTTAAGTTGAAATCCCCGAGGAGCAAGATGTTGGGTGCAGGAGCTGGAAAATTTTCCAGACAGTGGTCAATTTTTAACAGCTGTTCCTGGAATTGCTGGGATGTTGCATCTGGAGGCTTGTACACTACCACAATGACTAGGTTTTGGTTCTAGACTTTTACTGCTAAAACTTCCACTACATCATTTGAGGCATTAAGCAGTTCTGTGCAAACAAGTGATTCTGCAATGTACAGGCCAACCCTCCCCTTTTGCCTGTTCACTCTGTCACATCTGTATAGGTTGTAACCTGGGATCCATATTTCGTTGTCCAAGTGATCCTTTATGTGGGTCTCAGTGAAAGCCGCGAACATTGCCTTTGCCTCTGCAAGCAGTCCACGGATGAAAGGTATTTTGTTGTTTGTTGCTGGATTTAGACCCTGTATATTTGCAAAGAAGAATGTTATCGGACTGGTGGTATTGTTGGTACTGGGGGGGGATCTTTTTTCCGGCATTAGTATCTGTATCTGTTGGTTTGGAGTGGAGGCCATCGACTGTGGTTCCACTCCAGGAATGACTGGATTTGGTGTACGATTTCTGCCATTTCCTGCCAGTTTTTTTTCCTTCCTGGCACTAAAAAACCTCTCCCTCTTGAGTGGCTGTGGCTACCCAGGTTTTCCCATGGCCTGGATGTTTTGTATCTTTTTGTCTCCTTTAGATGGTATGCCTGGCAATTTAAGTTATAGCACAGTCTTTCCTGTACTGAAGAGGTACACAGTTCAGGGTGAAAAAGCTTACAGGAAGGGAGTTTGCATTTTCCTGTTGTCATATGGGCATGGCATTTTCTAGGGTGGTCATAGTTGCACGTCCCATCTGTTTTTCCAGATTTCCCATGCCACCAGATACCAAGTGCATAGTATGTGCACAGGCTTGGTTTCCGTTTGCCTTGGGTTTCTGTGACTGTATTCCCTGTTGGTGCA
This sequence comes from Cherax quadricarinatus, assembly GCF_038502225.1. Lineage (NCBI taxonomy): Eukaryota > Metazoa > Arthropoda > Malacostraca > Decapoda > Parastacidae > Cherax > Cherax quadricarinatus. The sequence continues at coordinate 1,246,598 of NC_091327.1, forward strand.
TGTTTCCCTGTCTTACTTCTAACCTCCCTAGCACCAACAATGGAGCTCCCACCAGTTGTTTTTGGTAATATATCCTCACTATTGCTAGTGGAGTCCTCTTGTTTGCTATTTCCTGCAGTATTTCTAGTTTGCAATATTGGTTTTATCTTATCTCTGACTACACTTGTTTCCCTACTATGGCTCCTGTCCCCTATGAGGTCATTTATATGTATTTCTTCCTGCGTATAATTCCCGACTACCTGGACAAAATCTCCAGCTTCATCAAGGCTCCAGGCGGACATCAACCAAATCTTTCAGTGGGCTGCAGAAAACAATATGAAGTTCAACGATGAGAAATTTCAATTACTCAGATATGGTAAACATGAGGAAATTAAATCTTCATCAGAGTACAAAACAAATTCTGGCCACGAAATAGAGCGAAACACCAACGTCAAAGACCTGGGAGTGATTATGTCGGAGGATCTCACCTTCAAGGACCATAACATTGTATCAATCGCATCTGCTAGAAAAATGACAGGATGGATAATGAGAACCTTCAAAACTAGGGAGGCCAAGCCCATGATGACACTCTTCAGGTCACTTGTTCTATCTAGGCTGGAATATTGCTGCACTCTAACAGCACCTTTCAAGGCAGGTGAAATTGCCGACCTAGAAAATGTACAGAGAACTTTCACGGCGCGCATAACGGAGATAAAACACCTCAATTACTGGGAGCGCTTGAGGTTCCTAAACCTGTATTCCCTGGAACGCAGGCGGGAGAGATACATGATTATATACACCTGGAAAATCCTAGAGGGACTAGTACCGAACTTGCACACGAAAATCACTCACTACGAAAGCAAAAGACTTGGCAGACGATGCACCATCCCCCCAATGAAAAGCAGGGGTGTCACTAGCACGTTAAGAGACCATACAATAAGTGTCAGGGGCCCGAGACTGTTCAACTGCCTCCCAGCACACATAAGGGGGATTACCAACAGACCCCTGGCAGTCTTCAAGCTGGCACTGGACAAGCACCTAAAGTCAGTTCCTGATCAGCCGGGCTGTGGCTCGTACGTTGGTTTGCGTGCAGCCAGCAGCAACAGCCTGGTTGATCAGGCGCTGATCCACCAGGAGGCCTGGTCACAGACCGGGCCGCGGGGGCGTTGACCCCCGAAACTCTCTCCAGGTAAACTCTCTCCAGGTAATGACAACAGGAAAATGCAAACTCCCTTCCTGAAAGCTTTTTCACCCTGAAATGTGTCCCTCTTCAGTATAGGAAAGACTGTGCTGTAACTTAAATTGCCAGGCACACCATCTAAAGGGGAAAAAAAGATACAAAACAGCCAGGCCATGGAAAAACCTGGGTAGCCACAGCCACTCAAGAGGGAGAGGTTTTTTAGTGCCAGGAAGGAAAAAAAACTGGCAGGAAATGGCAGAAATCGTACACCAAATCCAGTCATTCCTGGAGTGGAACCACAGTCGATGGCCTCCACTCCAAACCAACAGATACAGATACTAATGCCGGAAAAAAATTCCCCCCCCCCCAGTACCAACAATACCACCAGTCCGATGACATTCTTCTTTGCAAATATACAGGGTCTAAAGCCAGCAACAAACAACAAAATACTTTTCATCCGTGGACTGCTTGCAGAGGCAAAGGCAATGTTCGCAGCTTTCACTGAGACACACATAAAGGATCACTTGGACAACGAAATATGGATCCCAGGTTACAACCTATACAGATGTGACAGAGTGAACAGGCAAAAATGGGGGGTTGGCCTGTACATTGCAGTCACTTGCTTGCAAAGAACTGCTTAATGCCTCAAATGATCTAGTGGAAGTTTCAGCAGTAAAGGTCGAGAACCAAAACCTAGTCATTGTGGTAGTCTACAAGCCTCCAGATGCAACATCTCAGCAATTCCAGGAACAGCTGTTAAAAATTGACCACTGTCTGGAAAATCTTAAAGCTCCTGCACCACCCAACATCTTGCTCCTGGGGAATGTCAACTTAAGGCACCTAAAATGGAGGAATATAGCAAATAATATTGTTGCACTAATAACACCAGGAGGCAGCTCTGATGAAAACTCACACTCACACGAGCTTTTAAATCTCTGCACAAAATTCAATTTAAACCAGCAAATAATAGAGCCTACTAGACTGGAGAATACACTAGACCTCATCTTCACTAACAATGATGATCTGATAAGAAATGTCACCATATCAAAAACAATATACTCAGATCACAACATAAATGAGGTTCAGACATGTATGAGCGGAGCCCCAGACCGACAAAATGAGACTAGTCACGAGGGAGCATTCACCAAATTCAACTTCAATAACAAAAACATAATATGGGACCAAGTAAACCAAGTCCTAACCGATATAAGCTGGGAAGATATACTAAGCAACACAGACCCCAACTTATGCCTACAACAGATTAACTTGGTGGCACTCGATGTATGCACAAGGCTTATTCCTCTAAGAAAAAGGAGGAGTAGATGTAAAATAGAAAGAGACAGGCGCTCCCTTCATAGGCGATGAAAAAGAGTAACAGAGCGGCTAAAAGATGTCAATATATCTGAAATGCGTAGAGAGACACTGGTCAGAGAAATAGCAAACATCGAACATAAGCTAAAGGAATCTTATAGGAGTCAATAATCGCGGGAAGAACTAAAAGCCATAAATGAAATCGAAAGAAACCCAAAGCATTTCTTCTCCTATGCCAAATCAAAGTCGAGAACAACGTCTAGTATTGGGCCCCTACTTAAACAAGATGGGTCCTACACAGATGACAGCAAGGAAATGAGTGAGCTACTCAAGTCCCAATATGACTCAGTTTTTAGCAAGCCGCTAACCAGACTGAGAGTCGAAGTTCAAAATCAATTTTTTATGAGAGAGCCACAAAATTTGATTAACACAAGCCTATCCGATGTTATCCTGACGCCAAATGACTTCGAACAGGCGATAAATGACATGCCCATGCACTCTGCCCCAGGGCCAGACTCATGGAGTCCATGCTCCCTCTCCATACGAGAGGGAGCAAGAACACGGGGTCGTCCCACAGTTACTAAAAACAACAGACATAGTCCCACTCCACAAAGGGAGCAGTAAAGCAACAGCAAAGAACTACAGGCCGATAGCACTAACATCCCATATGATAAAAATCTTTGAAAGGGCCCTAAGAAGCAAGATCACCACCCATCTAAAACCCATCAGTTACACAACCCAGGACAACATGGGTTAAGAACAGGTCGCTCTTGTCTGTCTCAACTATTGGATCACTACAAGAAGGTCCGAGATGCACTAGAAGACAAAAAGAATGCAGATGTAATATATACAGACTTTGCAAAAGCCTTCGACAAGTGTGACCATGGCATAATAGCGCACAAAATGCGTGCTAAAGGAATAACAGGAAAAGTCGGTCGATGGATCTATAATTTCCTCACTAACAGAACACAGAGAGTAGTAGTCAACAGAGTAAAGACCGAGGCAGCTACGGTGAAAAGCTCTGTTCCACAAGGCACAGTACTCACTCCCATCTTGTTCCTCATCCTCATATCCGACATAGACAAGGATGTCAGCAACAGCACCGTGTCTTCCTTTGCAGATGACACCCGAATCTGCATGAGTGTCTTCTATTGCAGACACTGCAAGGCTCCAGGCGGACATCAACCAAATCTTTCAGTTGGCTGCAGAAAACAATATGAAGTTCAACGATGAGAAATTTCAGTTACTCAGATATGGTAAACACGAGGAAATTAAATCTTCATCAGAGTACAAAACAAATTCTGGCCACAAAATAGAGTGAAACACCAACGTCGAAGACCTGGGAGTGATCATGTCGGAAAATCTCACCTTCAAGGACCATAACATTGTCTCAATCGCATCTTCTAGAAAAATGACAGGATGGATAATGAGAACCTTCAAAACTAGGGATGCCAAGCCCATGATGATACTCTTCAGGCCACTTGTTCTATCTAGGCTGGAATATTGCTGCACACTAACAGCACTTTTCAAGGCAGGTGAAATAGCTGACCTAGAAAATGTACAGAGAACCTTCACGGCGCACATAACGGAGATAAAACACCTCAATTACTGGGAGTGCTTGAGGTTCCTAAACCTGTATTCCCTGGAATGCAGGCGGGAAAGATACATGATTATATACACCTGGAAAATCCTAGAGGGACTAGTACCAAACTTGCACACGAAAATCACTCACTACGAAAGCAAAAGACTTGGCAGACGATGCAACATCCTCCAGTGAAAAGCAGGGGTGTCACTAGCACGTTAAGAGACCATACAATAAGTGTCAGGGGCCCCAAGACTGTTCAACTGCCTCCCAGCATACATAAGAGGATTACCAACAGACCCCTGGCAGTCTTCAAGCTGGCATTGGACAAGCACCTAAAGTCGGTTCCTGTCCAGCTGGGCTGTGGCTCGTACGTTGGTTTGCGTGCAGCCAGCAGTAACAGCCTGGTTGATCAGGCTCTGATCCACCAGGAGGCCTGGTCACAGACCGGGCCGTGGGGGCGTTGACCCCCGGAACTCTCTCCAGGTAAACTCCAGATATGGCAAGCCCAATCCAGGTACTGGAAATAAGTCACTTTGTCTGACTTTTCTGGGTTATCCTGGGGTCTCTATACATACACTGCTATGTATGATAATCTATGTAATTGTATTTGTGTATACCTGAATAAACTTTGCTTCTAGTCTGTCAACCGAGTACAAGAAACCGCCCATTCACTTATTTCAGCTACCCAATAGTGATCAGAAATTGGCAATTTGGCCGATTTCACACAAATTTCAACAGATGCCAATTTCAAAATAGTGTCCAGAATAAACAATGCAGACATTCCTGGCACTAAAACAACATTTTCTCTGTTCATTAGTCCCAGCTACAGGCCCCTCTTATATTTCTCTTGCTTTTCGTTTGGAATTTTTATTCACCAGAAAATAGAAGATTTACTGTTATGCAGACTGTTGCATTATTGTAATAATTGTATAAATAATGCCAAGCCATTCTTGACTACGTATTGGACTGGCCGGCAGACAGGTATTGGATGGTGACATCATTTGTTTACTCTTGAGCTTCGCTAAAGAATAGAACATTTTCGCTACTGTGAGCGCAATATCAAGGTACTTTTTGTGAAAATTTGTGTGGACTGCCTCCAAGTGAGTAGCCTTCCCTGGCAAACTCTGTTGACACCAAGCTCTGAGGTGGGTACCTCAGCCTCACAAGTGGCTTATAGGACAGGTTTTCACAAATGATTGATGTTTCAAGAAACTCGCCTGCATGCACGTATAAAGGACTAACTTGGTGTTGCAGCATATATCCTGATCTTCAACTTCCCTAAGCTTAGCCTTAGCCCCTTTGGACTTCCCCTCAGAAACCACGTGCAACCGGGAGCCTTAATTCCTGCAATATTCAATCGGTATTAGTGACCTGCCTGCACCTCAGAAATTCCTATATCCAAGAGGGTATGTATCCCCTAGTATAACTATGCAGACACGGACACTAGCTTCCAGACTGCCAAGAGACACTGGTACTTACTGGGCATGCACTGCCTGCTGCACACCAGGCCCACAGATCAAACTCACTCACAATTCTCCCCAGACACTGGCCAGAAATCTACGAGATAAAGTGGAGGTCTTGTCTTACTGTATGGGCCTGACGGAGGTCATCTACGGTACATCGAGGTGCCTCTTCCAGATTTCCCTAGGTCTCAAATGTGAAGACACGTGGGGGGCGCCGTCTGCTGATCACGGCATGTCTTGTCCAGTTGGTGTCTGTCTTAAGAAGAACGAGCTGGTCTCTCTTCCAGACCCTCGTCTCTTCGTTCAAACTAGGGCTGCCAGTTCTCCCTAGCTAATTTATCCTAGTGTTTGCCTACATTATCGGCCTATTACTACCTATGTTAAGGTCTTAGGTCTACATTATTATTATCTACAGATGCCTTAGTAAACCTAATATTAATATACTAACAGTAAAACTACCTACTCCTTCCCTGAAGGGTAAATCTATAAATTAAATAAGCTTACCAACAATCCACACCAACTCGAGAGAATGCTTTGTTTTGGGTGGGGTATAAGGGCCACCCAGCTCAGCCGTTCGATTATAGCCATGCTGGATCTATCCTGTGGAACTTAAGGGACCAAATAAATTTCCACATCCTCCCGCCGGCGAAGGTAGGCGCTAACTCTAAATCAAGTTCACCTTCCGCGAGCCCCCATGGCAGACCCTGGACACGAGTGCCATCCGGCCACTCTCATCAAGCAGACTCTGGTCTAACTTCAACCATCCAGTTTCCCCTGCGTGGACCTCTGGGGGTGTAAACTTGTTGGTTCCGGTGGTCTTAGCACCTTTTCCTTTAACTTTAACGTCTTTCGTATGTCTAGCCTTGACTGAGTGGCTCCGTACTTTCCCACCCAGTGGCCCACATGCCTTGGTAGCCTTTCCTCCCACTGTTACGAGGTTCCCTAGATTTAATGGCAATCTATCTCCCTCTTTATGTACCCTGTAAAAGTGTTTTCCCAAGGTGGCCGAGTATTTGTCACTCCCTACCTGGTTCAGCTTCCCTGGCAGTTCATCGTGTATACTGGTATTCATTAACACTACTCCCCCAGCTATCATGGGGACAGCTTCTCCTCTATCTGGCGTGGCAGGGAATTCAGGTGGAATCCTGCCGCCTATGATGTATCCTACTGGGGATCTGTATGAACCAATTCCTTCCTTAAACATCCGTCGTGTAGACAGGAAGTCATCTATATGATTGGCTCCCACCAGGATACCTACATTTCTGACTGTGTCAGTGGTAATTCCCTGGTCTGCCAGCTTCACGTCAAGGTCTTTCAATCACTTAGCTGCTGCAGCAAGACCTCTCGCTGTAATTGCCCTGGGTAATGTGTCTACCACCAAGGCTGTAATGTTTCTGCGATGTCCACCTAATTTGACTGTGACATCCACCACATCATAAGATTTGGGTGGGACCTGACTTATAGCCCCTCCAAACATCATACTAACTTTCTTTGTGGCCTTCAACTTTAATTTAGCCACCAACTTCTTTGTTATCAAGGATACTTGTGCTCCTGGGTCAAAGAATAATCGGGTTGTTTCGGACCTGTGCCCACTCACAACCTTTGCCATGACTGAAGGTAGGGCAGCACCTCCGTGATTCTCACTCGGATTAGAGACTTCACTCCCATTAATCATGCTGGCTTCCATTTCAGGCTCAGACTCACTTTCTATCTCTACCTGAGAGATATCCCTACTTGCTTGAGGTTCCCTTAAATTATTGGGACATAGTGCAGTATCGTGCTTACCTTTGCAACAGACTCGACACTCACTGAGCTGGGTGCCACAGTCTCTGATGTAGTCTAGCGCAGGATCACCACCAGGTAGCCCAGGATTCTATGTTCAATAAATTGTTGTGATAGAAACACAGGCCTTATCTCTAGGCTTTATTGAACATAGAATCTTCATAGTGCTTCTGCAACAACAAAATATAATGACTAGTACATCTAATAACGGCTTCTACAGGGATGGTGATGTCTTGCATATGTCAAGAGAAAAGTTATAACTACAGGCCACATATTTAAACTCACCATGTAATCTGCATCACTAATATAGGGATAGAAGAGAAGAGAATCACACACCATGTGTAGGCGCCCATGACACACACCAAACTGTTGTTGTTGTTAAGGGCCCTGAGAGGTGGTGCAGTATTATCCTGCTGCTGCTCCCCACAGGAGCAGTATCACTACAGGTACCTCAGCCTCACAAGTGGCTTATAGGACAGGTTTTCACAAATGATTGATGTTTCAAGAAACTCGCCTGCATGCACGTATAAAGGACTAACTTACTTGGTGTTGCAGCATATATTCTGATCTTCAACTTCCCTAAGCTTAGCCTTAGCCCCTTTGGACTTCCCTTCAGAAACCACGTGCAACCGGGAGCCTTAATTCCTGCAATATTCAATCAGTATTAGTGACCTGCCTGCACCTCAGAAATTCCTATATCCAAGAGGGTATGTATCCCCTAGTATAACTATGCAGACACGGACACTAGCTTCCAGACTGCCAAGAGACACTGGTACTTACTGGGCATGCACTGCCTGCTGCACACCGGGCCCACAGATCAAACTCACTCACAATTCTCCCCAGACACTGGCCAGAAATCTACGAGATAAAGTGGAGGTCTTGTCTTACTGTATGGGCCTGACGGAGGTCATCTACGGTACATCAAGGTTCCTCTACCAGATTTCCCTAGGTCTCAAATGTGAAGACATGTGGGGGCGCTGTCTTCTGATCACGGCACGTCTTGTCCAGTTGGTGTCTGTCTTAAGAAGAACGAGCTGGTCTCTCTTCCAGACCCTCGTCTCTTCGTTCAAACTAGGGCTGCCAGTTCTCCCTAGCTAACTTATCCTAGTGTTTGCCTACATTATCGGCCTATTACTACCTATGTTAAGGTCTTAGGTCCACATTATTATTATCTACAGTTGCCTTAGTAAACCTAATATTAATATACTAACAGTAAAACTACCTACTCCTTCCCTGAAGGGTAAATCTATAAATTAAATAAGCTTACCAACAATCCATGCCAACTCAAGAGAATGCTTTGTTTTGAGTGGGGTACAAGGGAGCAGTCAGGTTCACGAGCGCGGAACAAAAAAAAAATACGAAAAAATAATTAAAATGTATTAATTGTTACCAAAAAATAGCTGAACTTTCTGGCTACACGCTGGTATAATTATTATCCTTGTACGATGTTTCTAAAAGGAATTACAGCCATTTATAACAGGCATGGTGACAGTGCTGACTCGTCATATTGCGTAAAAAATGTGATGCCCTAGGGGTAGAAATTTCTATCGGTGTATCCCCTGAAGGTTCGTTCTCTCATACAGATGATGAGAGAAAACGATTTTTCAATGGTTAACTGTAATAAAAACTCGTAGGTCACGCAAAAAGTGTAAAATAAAGCGAATTTTCCGGGGAAAAAAATTATTTCCCGGGAAACTGGGGTGCCGCGCGCTTCGGCCTATATCTCGAAAGTAACCTATTTACCTATTTAGGTCCACCCTATCGTTATTTATGATTGAATTGACTTGATTTTCACAACAAACATAGGAGAATGCTTGATTTACAAGGTAGAGTGTACCTTTCTGAACTATCCCAAATATTTTTAGATTTATGTGGGAAACAAGACCGACATCTTCCAATATGAAAAAAAAGTTATGAAACCTATTTTTTTTTAGCATGAAGATAAGGTTTATTTTAGAATTGGTACACTTACAGTGATGGAATTAGAGGTGTTCTATCAGCAGCAAGTGTCAAAACCACTTTTCCAAGTACCTGTAAGTGGGACTTCGCTGCCAAATGCAATTTTTCGAAAATTTTGCATATTTCATTTCCTTTTTGGCCGATATGATTGAAACTTCAGCACAGGAGGTTTGATGTAAGCTTCTAATAGTACACCAAAAATGAACGTAATCGGTTGAAAAATAAAAAAGTCGACCCCGTGAACCTGACTGCTCAGCCGTTCCATTACGGCCATGCCGGATCTGTCCTGTGGAACTTCAGGGACCAAATAAATTTCCACACTTTTCGTCTTAAAAGCATTCAAAATCATATCTATTTCTGTAATACATCTTTCATTCTATCAAATGGGACCGAAAAAATGAGAATATAGCCATAACAACCCTACAAAAATATACCGCTAAGCGGCCGCTAATGGCTGAGAAGTGAACTCCGCTATTTATGGTCTGATTTCTTTCATTTTTGGTGTACATGAAGAAGTATTTTTCCATCATACATTGCCCAAGTTTGAATAAGATAACCCTACAAACAACAGAGAAAATAAAATAATAATAATAATAATAATAATAATAATAATAATAATAATAATAATAATAATAATAATAATAATAATAATAATAATAATAATAATAATAATAATAATAATAATAATAATAATATCTTTATTTACTACACGTACATGTACAAGGTATACAGGCCTAGCTGACATCAGTTACATACTACTGTATAGAAAGCCGCTTGTTATGCAGAATATTTCAAGAAAATTAGGTCAGTGTCCCAGGATAACACCCACACTAGTCGGCTAACACCCAGGTACCCATTTACTGATGGGTAAACATAGACTACAGGTGTAAAGAAACACGTCTAATGTTTTTACCCTGGCTGGGAGTCGAATATTTACCAAAAATCATATATGGCTAACCTAAGCCAGGTACTAAAAATAAGCCACGTTGACTTTTTTGGGGTTATCCTAGGTTCTCTACACATATGCTGCTATGTGTGATAATCTATAGAGAGAAAATAACTTTTTTGTTTCAGGTTTATAGTGCAGTATGAGTGTATATGACAGTTAGCCCTGTGCTACACTCCGTTTTCTCTAATATAAGCCCCCATCGAACTGCTCGGTGTTAGTAAGTAAGTAAGTAAGTTTATTCAGGTATACACAAATACAGTTACATAGAATTATCATACATAGCAGCATATGTGTAGAGAACCTAGGATAACCCAAAAAAGTCAGACAGAGTGACTTATTTCCATTGGGGTCCTTTTACCTTATTATTATAGTATAAAGGTTATAATATTTTCTTATTATTCTACAATGAAGATAACATCTTATTATCATACTAAAAAGACTATCTGTTACACCAAGGTCATTAAGACTATCTACAATACGAGGGTCATTACAAGGAATAAGGTAAAATTTACACGTATGTTAGCTAAAAAATAGAAAATCATTCCCCTCCCTTTCTGTAGCTACATTCATCAGACACCTTTTGGCACTCTTCTTGAACTGGTTCACGCTATGACTGGCTTTGACATGTGCGGGTAGTCTGTTCCATTCCTTTATTGCTGTACAATAAAAGGTGTTTGAAGCCTGGCCACTGACTGTGGGTACTACAAAGTTGTGCTCTCTCCCCCTAGTACTATGATTGCTTTGGTTCCCAACCTTGACAAAATTGACAGCAAGATATTCTGGACATTGTTTGTGAGCAATTTTATAAACATGATTTAGCTTCAGTTGTTTTACTCTGTCTTCAACATTCAGCATATCCAACTGCTGTAATTCATCCTGGCCTACATGTTCTCTTGGTCCCAGCCCCAGGATGAATCTTACGATTTTGTTCTGGGTGATTTGCAGTCTATCTTTCAGTTTTTTTGTCAAGGCAGAGTACCAAGAAGAGCAAGCGTAATCCATATGGCATTGTATAAGGGCTAGACATAGGGTCCTGCGAGCCTCAGTAGGTAGACACTGTGCTTGTCTATACAGGAACTTCAGTTTGGCATTCGCTTTCTTTACTACACTGTTCCCTATCAATTCTCCTGACATGCATGGGTCAAAGGGGATTCCCAAATATTTTACTGATGAAACCAAAGTGATGGGCTCCCCATTACATTGAACATTAAAATTATTTACCCTTCTCAGTTTATGTTTCGTGCCAAAGAGAATGGCTTCAGTTTTCCCTAGGTGTAATGATAGTTTGTTGTCTACTAACCATTTGCTGCAGGACTCCAGTTCCAGTGTTAAAACATTAGCAATATCTTGTGTGTCTTTACCTGACACTAACAGAGCACTGTCATCTGCATACAGTAGGAGTTTGCACTTGACACTGATAGGCATATCATTGACATAACATAAGAATAATAAGGGACCCAGAATACTACCTTGGGGAACTCCACATGTTATCGGCAGGGGTTCTGATTCTGTTTTGTTGATTTTGACTATTTGTCTCCTGTTGCTAAGGTAGGACTTAAACCAGTCTACAGAACCTATACCGATAGCTTGAAGTTTATTACATAATATATTGTGGTTGACAGTATCGAAGGCCTTTTGCAGGTCTAAGGTTACCATGACTATGAGGTTCCCCTTTGACATTTCAGTTCTCAGGTAATCCATCAGATTAATAAGGGAGGTGTCGGTTGAGTAGGATCTTCTAAAGCCCGATTGATAGCTATGGAGAATGTTGTTGTCATTAAGGTACTTAACTACTTGAGAATACACCGCCCTCTCTAGAATTTTAGATATTATACTGAGTATACTAACAGGCCTATAGTTGCTTACATCAGACCTACTATTTTTCTTGAAGATAGGAGTGACTCTGGCCTCCTTGAACCCCTCCGGTACTGTATTAGTGGTGATTGATAGATTTATTATGTGAACAATAGGGATTGACAGTTCAGAAGCACCATCTTTTAGGAACTTAGACGGGATGTTATCAGGGCCTGTGCTCTTAGTTGGGTTTAACCTGCTTAGTTCTTTTTGAATAAAGTCATGAGATACACTTACTAGTTGACAACTGTTTGGGGTTACCCCTTTATTGGTATAGTATGTTTGAAACTTATCAGAGTCTGTGTTAAAGGTATTTGATGCAGCTGGTAGTTTACTTACTAGTGTTGATGCAACAGATGTGTAGTAGGAATTAAAGCAATTTGCCACCTTAGATGTTTCGTGGCATACCTCATTATCGATAGTGAGTACTATGTTAGACCTATCTACTGGCTTATGGCTATACCCCAACTGTTTTAGTTGTTGCCAGAGCTTTCTGGGGTTATGCTTATACTCTTCAATTTTTGAGCAGTAGTGCTTTGCCTTTGCTCCTTTTATAAGTCTCTGTACTCTGTTCCTCACCCTTTGGAATTCATTTAGTGCTGCAATATCCTGTCTGTTTGCTTTAAATCTTTTTAGCAGCTGGTCTCTGAATTTCATATTATCTAATATCTCAGTATTCATCCAGGGTTCAGTTCTTCGTTTAATCCTAACCTCTTTAACTGGTGCAATATTATCAAGGATGGTAGTGAACATTGTTTTGAATTTTTCCCAGGCATCGTTTACGTCCGTGCAACTTGTTATCTCTGTCCAGTCACAATTGTGTAGCCTATTTACCAGTGTTTCTTTACTGTAGTTTCTAGTTGACCTCATTTTTATTGTCCTGTGTAGGCCTATCCTATCCCTAGTTATTTTCCTGGTGCAGTAAATGATGAAATGATCACTAAGACCTGTGGTAATGACGCCTGACTGACTAATGTTCTCAGAGCGGTTACAAAGTATGTGGTCAATTAGGGTGGCTGAGAACTGTGTGATCCGGGTTGGAGTATTAATTAGTTGAGTGTAACTATTTAATCCTAGAATTTGCTTATACCTTTTGCATAGCCCGTTATTTTGCTGCTGAAAACAGATATTAAAGTCGCCCAGTATTATTGTCTCGCAATTGTTTTCAACTCCGGACAAGACTCTGGAAAAGTCTTCTAAGAACTGGTCCTGGGTAGGAGGGCGGTAACTAGTTCCTACTAAGATGGGTTTGGTCTTAGGAAGCAGCACTTCAAACCATAGAATCTCCAGTTTATTGTTATTTAAATCAGGTCTTGGGTTGTAAGCTAAGTCATTTCTAATGTAGGCACATACTCCACCACCCTTTCTGTTCCTATCTAAGCGTTTTATATTGTAACCATCTATTTTGACCTCGTCGTCAGTCACCGTATCATCCAACCAAGATTCAGAGATGGTTATAACTGCCGCCCTAATTTTGTTAGCTAGAATCCTAATCTCTGCCAATTTAGGAAGAAGTGATCTTGCATTGACAGGCGTGCCTCGTTGTGCTCCGCGTTTTCGGGTGTTTTCACGGTCGCTCTTACGTGCTAGAACTTTAATTTGTGTCATCAATCCTATACGATACATCCCTCTAGCGCCTGGAACTAATCTTGGGCGGAAAACATTATATACTGAGTCAAAAAAGGAGAATTAGTGTGCATACCTAGCAGAGTTTACTGCCAGAGGGGAATCATAGGCCTGTCCCGTGTGAAAAAAATAATAATTGAACTTTGTGTCAGAGGAAAGAAAGTCTCCCTGATACAATAGATCAGGTCAGCAAACAAAGGGGGACAGCAGAGGGCAGCAAGGGACTAGCTCCCTTAAGGTTTACTATACTAATAGCAGGAGTGTAAGAAATAAGAAAGATGAGCTAAGATTAATTGCAAGTGCAGGAGACATAGATATTATTGCTATAACAGAGACCTGGCTCAATCTGAAAGATAGAGAGATGCCCTCTGAATGTCACATACAAGGCTATAAATTATTCCACACTGACAGGGTCAACAGGAAAGGTGGTGGAGTAGCGATGTATGTCAGAGACAATTTAAATTGTTGTGTTAGACAAGATATTAAATTAGAAGCGTCAGCCACTGAATCTGTTTGGTTACAGCTTCTCGAGGGCCGAGAAAAACTAATTTTGGGTGTGATTTACAGGGCCCCAAATCTTGATAGGGAGTGCAGTAAACTTCTATGGGACGAAATTCGTAAGGCATCTACATACGAAAATGTTGTGCTAATGGGAGATTTCAACTATAGACAGATTGACTGGAGCAATTTGACAGGAAATTTAGAGTCAGGTGACTTTCTTGATACGATCCAGGATTGTTTTTTAAAACAGTTTGTGACAGAGCCAACTAGGGGAAATAACCTCCTTGACTTGGTTCTTGCCAGTAGGGAAACACTAATTAATAATCTTGAGGTTAATGATGAGCTTGGGGAAAGTGATCACAAATCACTCAGTTTTAATATATCATGGAATTCCCCTAATAATGGCAATCAAGTCTCCGTCCCTGACTTTCGCTTGGCTGATTTCATAGGACTGAAAAATTACTTAGGTGGGCTGAACTGGAATGACCTGACTAAGGGTCAGGTAGGTGGTGATGGTTGCCGATATGACGCTTTCCAGGGCATAGTTCTAGCTGCTCAGTCAAATTATGTTCCAAATAGGGAAATCAGATCAAACAAAAAATGATCCTAAATGGATGAACAATAGA